>NW_027453845.1:700000-1000000 GCF_040206685.1 Ascaphus truei | reverse complement strand
GGGGTGATCATGTGACCAGGCAGTCACTGGATACAATTGAGTTTTGCACAGCTAGGGAGAGGGCAGTGTTCAAAAAAAGGGGGGGGGGGGGTTGCCAGAGCCTGTTTCAAAATAGGAAGGGGATGTGACTTTGTAAATGGTTGCTATAGAAACAAAAAATGATTGTTACATTATGATACATTAAAATTTTAATTCAGAGTTGTTTAAAAAAAAGTACTACTACTAGTAGCATTATACTAAAAAATAATACAGATGCACAGTAATACCCTCTATAGATATACCAAGAATTGTTAAGTGTGAGTGTGTGTGTGAGTTTATGACATGTGGAAGGAAGGTGGAGGGGTGAGAGTCATGGCGAGGGGAGGGGGGTGAAGGAGAGACATGGTGAGGGGAGGGGGGTGAAAGAGACATGGCGAGGGGAGGAGGGTGAAAGAGAGACATAGGTAGGGGGTGATATAGAGACATGGGAATGGGTTTAAAAGAGAGACATGGGGAGGGGTGAAAGAGACATGGGGAGTGGGTGAAAGAGACATGGGGAGTGGGTGAAAGAGTCATGGGGAGCGGCGGTGAAGAGACATGGGAACAGGGGTAAAGAGACATGGGGAGCAGGGGTGAAGAGACATGGGAGCAGGGGTGAAGAGACATTGGGAGGGGAGGGTGAAAGAGACATGGGGAGGTGATCGAGAGACATTTAGAGGGGGGGTGATAGAGAGACATTTGGAGGGGGGGGATGATAGAGAAACACGGGGAGCGGGTGCAAGAGACATAGAGAGGGGGGTGAAAGAGAGCCATGGGGTGGGGCGTGAAAAAGAGACATGGGGAGAGGGGTGAAAGAGACATGGGGAGGGAGGCGATAGAGAGACATGGGGGGATGAAAGAGACATGGGGAGGGGGGGTGAAAGAAAGCCATGGGGAGGGTGGGTCCATGATCCTCAGTTGCTGGAAGAGTGGGCCCGGGTGAGTAGTTTTTTCTTCTTCACAGGTCCGGGAGATGTTGATCAGACGGCTTCTTAGGGTCAAATAAGACATGACAGACCTTATATAAGGCCTGTGACATCACATTTGACTGACAAATGATATATCCACCAATCTAATTGGTGGATGTACCATGTGATGGCTTCCATTTTATTTTTTGGCAGAAATGACATCATCTTAAGTGATTGGATAATAAAGGAACTATTGGATCTCAATATAAATGTAGAAAATATGCAGGGCCAAAGCTATGACAATGCTGCAAATATGCGGGGAAAGCATAATGGAGTTCAAAGACATGTTGAACATGAACCCACGTGCGTTTTATGTACCATGTAGTTCTCATTATTTGAACCTAGTGGTTAACAACACTGCCAAACCCAATATAGGTGCCATTTAATTTTTGGCCTTAATTCAACCGTTGTATAATTTCTTCCCCAGGTCCACCAACAGATAAATCATTCTTTTAAAATCCTTACCCAATTTAACACTAAAGAGAGTCTGTGAAACATGTTGGGAGCCTCGTATTGATGCAGTTAGACCAATTCGATACCACCTGGGAGCGCTCTATGTTGCATTAGTGTATATTAAAGAAGATGTGACATTTAAAAGTGAACATCATGGCCCCCAGAGTAGAGCTGTTGCGTACACTCTCGCAAAATGTATTTGTGACTATAAATTCATACTGTATGTTGTGTAATATTTTGGTATGACATATTAAGTACAATCAATCCAGTGAACAAGCAGTCTATAAACTATGACAAAAACAAGTCCAAAGACCAAATCTGGGGCTCCAAAAAACAATCCCAACAGTAGATTTTGGGCCCTGTTTGTTTAAATCAAAAACACTACAGTAATGTCCAAGCCTTTGTCTCATAAATAGAGAGGTATCCTTACCAACTCCACTTATAAATGGTGTAAATGATCAGTCTAGGGGTTTACAGTATATACATGTAGAAAAGATGGCGCCTAGCTGGTTCTGCTCTGTTATTGAGCTATCACAAATCAGCTGTAAATGTTCACATGGAATGGCACCTAGTTAACTTTTTAAATCAATAACTGTAGACTTGCTAGTCGGCCAATATCATAGACTCTATCCTCAATAATAACAAAGTTCATTACAAGCGACTCTACGGAAAAACTCTTCGCCAGGCCATTTTGGATGACACCAAAGGAGATTATGAAACCAAAGGGTGCATCAGTTCAATCCTGCGCCTGTGGGTTGCTGCAGGGCACCTTTTGGTGTGTTGTAAGCTAGGTAGATAGTACAAAGTGAAAAATGTGCGATGCACAACCGGAACGAAAAAATAAATGAACTGGAGAGAGTGTACAGTAACTACACAATTTGCTTTTAATAACTCATCTAATCAAATGACCGGCAACAAAAGCGCGCGCACACAGAGGTTTTCAAACATCTCTATGGAGCTTGGTCCCACCCCCCGTTCGTGTCACGTGTCACTCACGCGCGGCGCGCTCACGGGACGATCGTGCACCACTCCCCAGCTGCGACACAACACCCGTAACAATGCCCACCTGTCTCCTGCGCTCTGCGTCCAATCACAGCTCCCGCGGGGCCACACCTCCGTTCCGCCTCTCACTTTCATTGCTCCAGTCCTCCTATTTAATCTCTGCTTGCTCAGTTACACATTGCTGAGCATAGACCATAGTAGCCTTGTGTTCCTACATTCCTGCTTTGCCTTGCGCCTTGCCTCTCTTGCTTTCAGTTTGACCTCATGTGTACCGACACGGCTAGACTCTTGGACGCTCTCTGTATAACGACCCCAGCTTGCCCTCGACTACCTGCATCTCTCCATCCCTGACCACGGATATAGGACATTCTTTTAACCCACCAGCTCCAACCCTCGACCTCGGCACAACGGACATCTACCGTTACTGGCTCCTCCCCATGACCGCGGCAAGTATCTGGACTACCCTCTCTCTCCAACCCCGACCCGGCTACGCTGACAATCCAGGCGTGCCTCCACTGCTGTGGGTGCGCAGTTTCTACTTTCCCACCTCAGTACCGGGGGTCCGCCTTGTTCGTGGTGAGTGCAAGGGTCACAATTAGAGAGGGTTGGGGTTCCTTACAATGCATCTGATCTCAGACGCGCTATTAGAGAGGGTTGGGGCTCCTTTGAATGCATCTGATCTCAGACGCGCTATTAGAGAAAGTTGGGATTCCTTACAATGCAGATTTCAGACGCGCTGTTAGAGAGGGTTGGGGCTCCTTACAATGTATTTGATCAATGCATTGTAAGGAACCCCAACCCTCTCTAGTGTGTATTTGTGAACTGTAAGGTGCTTGACTAATACACTGGAAGAATATCATTGTTTTCGATTAAAAATATCAAAGAATGTGTTACTTTAACGAGCGCTTTCTCTTTTTTTGAATCTCCAATATACTATTTGCCAAGTGGGACTGATGAAATCACCAAAAACTACTGTAGCAGGTCCCCTTTGGTTGTCAATACGTTACTTTGAAGTGGAAGGGAGAGACCTACTGAGGCCAATATACTAAGCATCGCAAACTGAGCGGGGGGAGGGGTGGAGGGTTTCGGCGCATGTCAAACTTCAATTGCACTCGTGTACTAAGTTCAAATTTCTCCATCTGCGCCCAGCCCCAAAATACTGTTTAGCGCACAGAAATGGATTGCACTTGGTGTATAAAAGTCAATGGTACATACTAATATCTATATAAATATATACAGTGTTCGACAAATCACCCAAAAATCTACTCGCCCAACCAAAAAATCTACTCGCCACCTAGTCCCGCCCCCAACCCCGCCCCTAGTCCCGCCCCCAACCCCGCCCCCAACCCCGCTTTAAAATAAAACATATGAATAAAATCCATTTAAATGACAAATATATTTATTGTATTACATTATACTACAATTAGCCCTTGTTACGTGTGTGTGTGTGTGTGTGTGTCTGTGTAAATGTCGATCTAGAAATAAAAGCCAGGTGTGAATGACTAGTTTCCTGCACCCCTTAATCAGTGTCTGGATGCCCCCGCTTCACAATATCTAAAGCAGAACCCCCATTCACCTGCGCTCCGGCGTCATGACGTCACGTTGCCCTAGTAACGTGACGTCACATGACCTCACAGCGTCATTTTGATGCCGCGTTGCCATGGCGACGCAGGAAGGAAGCCGCCGGAGCCTAGGTAAGTGAAGGTTTACAGAGGCCCTGCAGCTCCCCCGGCACTTAATTTAAGTGCCTTCGGGAAGCGCGCGGGGCCTCTGTAAACCCCACGCCCCCCAGACGGCAGTCTTGCGCCCCGCGTGGGGGTCGCGCCCCCCAGTTTGCGCACCGCTGTTCTAGAAATCCAATCGGATAAGGCTCTTTCTGCACGCTTTTGCACAACTCCCAGCTACTAGAATATCCCCCTGTGTCTATCCAAGAGGAGGTTTTAGTGTACTGACAAAAAACATCCCAAAATAAATTGTAATTAAGGCTGCGAGGTGTCACTGTATATAGAACATAGATCCAGTAGCACTCTCACTGTAAAAGACTCATCTCTATCCCCCCACAAATAAGCAGGGGGACCCATTCAAAGCCCATAATGTGTATGTTTGAAGCATTAAAGCAAAGTGCAGTGCTGTACCAAAGTAGTAGTTTAGTTTAGACTGCCCTTGAATGGAGTTGAACACTTCCCCAGTGCTGGAATTAGACATAAAAGGTCTATGCAGCAACATAGAGTAGTTGTGTTTAGCCGCATGGCTCTATTTTTTGGAGCAGAGCCGCAGCATATATACTGTAAGAACAGTTTCTTACTTCTGACGCGGTATGTTAGACTTATGGCACTTCAGATATGGAGGATTGTTTTGGGCAAATAAAAGGTTAAAAAAAAGTATCAGAGAAATGCAACTTGTGACGCATCTCATTTTAATCTGTGCACCATGTAACTGCCCCCAACTCATCCTACTCACTCTCCCCAAGGTGCAAATTGGGGCAGAGACGCAGAATGTGATACATCTGATTATAATCTGTGCACCATGTAACTCCCCCCAACTCCTTCTACTGACTCTCCCCAAGGTGCAAGCTGGGGCAGAGACGCAGACTGTGATACATCTCATTATAATCTGTGTGCCATGTAACTCCTCCCCAACTCCTCCTACTGACTCTCCCCAAGGTGCATGCTGGGGCAGAGACGCAGACTGTGATACATCTCATTATAATCTGTGATACTTTATCTTGCCATGAAGTCAATGCATTTGAACCCAGTGATACAGTATGTTGATCCCACTGCTGTCAGTGGCACTGTCCATATGTGTACTTGTGTCACCCAATGTATGTAATACAATGTATCACAGTAGCTGTGATTTTTATGACTGCTACTCAAGTTAACCACTTCTCAACCACTTGAAATTAAATGTCAACAGTAGCTGATTTCTCTATTATGACATCACGAGACAGTATCATTGAGCCTCCTAGGAGATGCCAGCAGCAGTGTTCTGTAATGACATCATGGAATCGCCTTAGAGACTGAGATAAATACACAAATGTAAACTTGTTTGTGCGTGACTTGAATTAGTTCCCGAAGGAAACCGTTAGTTTTGTGGACATCTCAGAGATAGGAAAAGAGTGGCGCTGTACGGAGAGACTAATTATCTCCACCTTAACTCTGTATCATGGCAGGTAGGAAGCAACGTGACCTTTACATACCCAAAAAGAAATGGATAATATCTATATTTCTGAACTGTTTACTTTCACAATGTTTTATGGGGTACAGAACAGATAACATGACTCCTATCAATGGATGGGAGAAAGAAGACGGATGGGGTGGGGGGCGGGGGGGAGGGACGGAGGTAGACAACACCCAGGGGGGTTAGGTACCTGGCCTTAATTGGATAATATTTTTTTTTATAAATGTCAAAACTGATTTATTATAGATACATACACACATATTTGTTTTATTGTATTTACTTTTATATCTGGCTTGTAATTCAAAATCTTAAATGATTTGAACAGTAATGTATAGAAAAGAACACATGTACTGTATACATAAATGTCAAAGCGGCAAACGTCTATGGGATCTATGGGATAGTAAAAAAAGACACAGGAACCTTAGTGTATACAGTAGGATTAGTTATGTATAAGGCATGCTTTTTCCTTGCCCTAAGTTTAGGTCAATAACTATTGGACCAATTCTACACCGTGGGGTGTAATGTTCGACTACTTTCAGCCATATCCTTAAATTATTGTCTACAGCAGTGTTTTTCAACCACGGATCCTAGGAACCCTAGGATTCCCCGGGCATCCCTAAAGGGTTCGCTGTAATTTTTAGGTCATTTTAAAATTGTACTTAATACAGAAGAATTTACAGTACAATGCATCTTATCTCAAACGCGCTATTGGAGAGGGTTGGGGTTCCTTACAATGCATCTGATCTCAGACGCGCTATTAGAGAGGGTTGGGGCTCCTTACAATGCATCTGATCTCAGAAGCGCTATTAGAGAGGATTGGGGTTCCTCACACTTCATCTGATCTCAGACGCACTATTAGATAGGGTTGGGGTATATTACAATGCATCTCATCTTAGACTCGTTGTTAGAGAGGGTTGGGGTCCCTCAGAATTTCACATATGGTTCCTTAACCAAAAAAAGGTTGGAAACCACTACTCTACAGTAATACAAAGGCCCCAAAAAAGACAAAGCCACAAAAAGAGGGCAGAATCTGCCACTTGATTTACAGATATAGCTGACCTGAGTGCTCCTCCAGATACCTCAATATACCAGACGTCTCAGAATACCACACCATAATATTACCACAAAATACTACAGTAGGAACAGGCAATTTTTATGTTTTTATTTTTATTTTTAAAGATCCAGTTCCGAAAGCTATGGTACATCTATATTTGTCATTGTGTTCATAGGTGGACATGAAAGCAGGTGATGGACTGCACAAGTTTTATATGCCAGTTGCCACTTTGTGTTGAAAACTACCTAGAAATAGTTTTCTGTCTGTGTTACATCCCAACACATCATATATGTATATGTATATGTATATGTATAAATATATATCTATATATATATTTATAGATTAAACCCCATATATTGAGCTAAAATGTACGGGTGCTCTGGTGTTTCAATACATAGCAATGCTATAGAAGGCAATCATGGAGCTTGCTTAAAAATGTATTTAAATATTGAAACTTCTGACCACTATTGATCAGAGTAGTGGTATGTAACATTGATAATCAAATAAATGTGTTTTCCCAGCAAGCCATTATCCCTGTTAGTGCTTGCTATTCATAACAAAACAAAGACCACCAAAAACTTTATTCAAAACCAGAACCAAAACCCCAAATATTTTAAAGGCAAAATAAAAATACCAAGCCAAGTGAGCATCTCTATGTATTTCATATGTATTTGATATCAAGAATATCTTTTAGCAGGTCTGTTAAAGCAGTCCTAACCCCCCAAAGTCAGGCTTTCAGGATATCCCAGCTTCAGCGGAGGTGGCTCAATCCGTCCCTGCTTCAGCACAGCTCGCTCAATCAGTCCCTGCTTCAGCACAGGTGACTCAATCAGAGGCTGATTGAGTGATTGGGCCACCTGTGCTAAAGCTGGAATATCCTGAAAAGTTGACCTATTGTGGGGGGTTTGATGACTGGAGTTGAGTCCCCGTGTGTTAAAGAAATGTGCCTTGATTGTGCTTTTCTGGCCCTTCACTTTTACCTTTCTTCCTTACAGATCAGTTTTTAAATTCCTCTGCTGTGAACCCTCCACCGACCTGCAGTGCTCCTGCAGTCACCACTGCTTACCCTTCATGGAGCAACAGCTTCCACCCAGTAGGGAGGAATACAGAAGTCTACAGACATGGGGCCCAAGGCATGATTTTGCAACAAGGGTCTGCAGGAACACCAATGTATCTACAGCAGATCCCACAGGCAACACGCGCTTACCCTCGTGTATCGGACATGAACGGAGGATTCTACCACACTGCTACAGGAGGATACACAGGATTTGCAGGACAGGTTAGGGGAGAAGCCACAACGCAGCCTGTTACTTTCCGTCCCAACACACATTTGGAAAGACGTGCTACAATAGGGCCTTGTATAATGGCCACCCAGTATGCACAACTTCAGCAGCCACCATTCATACCCCTTAGAGGAATGCAGACCTTACAAGGTGAGATATGGAGAATCTTTACTAATCATTGTTCAAAATCTTCTCCTTGACCGATACCATTACCTGTTATAAAGATCTTTAATTACGGTCATTCGCCACTGTAGTGTTACAAATATATAGAACTCTACAGTATGTAGTCCTCGCCAATACTGAAGGGATTAAGCATGTGTTTGCTTTTCTTCCTTTGTGTTATTATGTACAATGTGTTGGTATTTATGATAATTGATTATTTCTCCTTTTTGATTTTGTTACAGTGTGTCAGACCTCGCTTGGAGCCCAACATATTTCCCAGGCCAGTTTAATTACACAAGGAGCAGTTCAGCTTGCTGCTAATGAAAAAAGTGAACCACCTCTAATGTACCCAACTCAACCAGCTCGGAAGCTGAGCCACCTCTCAAAGTACATATTGATGTGCAAAGCAACAAAGAGTTATATGTGCCAGTGTGGAAAAGGGGTGGGTTAAAAGATATGGTGAAGAGATCTTCAGAGGTGAAGGCCCCCTCACATATTGCTCAGAAGGTTCGTAATAACGTGCTGAGTTCAGTGAAGACTGAGTGTCCGTCAAAGTCTGAGGGGGTACCAAAGTGCTCCAAAGTGGAAACAAAGAAGAAAAAGATCCTTTATTCAGCTGCAAAGGATCAAGTCCCTCAAACTGCACTGCAAAAGAAGGTAAAACCAATGTCAAAGCCAGTAAATCATTCTTCTGCTCCTATACCAGGGAAGTCACCCCATGGCCCACAATCTGGTGACGAGGCTGTTCTGTTAAAAAAGATGAAACGTGTTTGTCTCTCAGGTGCCCACATTTCCAATAAGGTATCTGAAAAGATGCAGCAAAGCCGTGAAGGTACAATGGATGCAAAGACACCTGCTGTTACTCATATTAATCCTAAACTGAAGAAAACTCAGGAGATAGGGATCAAACGTAAAGATGCAAAGACTCCTGCAGTTACTCATAGTCCTGAGCGGAAGACACCTCAGGAGATGGGGATCAAACGTAAATATGCAAAAACTCCTGCAGTTACTCATAGTCCTGAGCGGAAGACACATCAGGAGATGGGGATCAAACTTAAAAATGCAAAGACTCCTGCAGTTACTCATTGTCCTGAGCGGAAGACACCTCAGGAGATCGGGATCAAACGTAAATATGCAAAAACACCTGCTGTTACTCATAGTCCTGAGCGGAAGACACCTCAGGAGATGGGGATCAAATGTAAAGATGCAAAGTCTCCTGCAGTTACTCATAGTCCTGAGCGGAAGACACCTCAAGAGATGGGGATCAAACGTAAACAGAACAGCAATATTAAGCAGCTAGTGAAGAAAACAAAGAACCAGACCAGCGTTTTCAGTTTTGAGCAAGCGCTGGCTTGTGGTACTGATAATAACCCCAAAGCTCTCAAAAGAAAAAGTGCTAATCAGCCTGGAGTGAATTCAGAAGTTCTTGGGAAGGGCAAGAAGTCATTGGAACCTTCTGAACAAGGAAAGGTGAAAGCCCATCACAGCAACCTCAGCCTCCAAATGATTAACTCTGTTCAAGTATTTCACCCATTGGGTAAAAAAGCAGGTCCCACAGGTCCAGGGGCACCCGCAGAATCCATTACACTTGGAAATAAGCTTGGACCAATGCAAGGACGCCAAAGCCAGACTTCTGCTTCTCATGTTCAGTGGTCTCTTACTGATGCGATTAAAAGGTTCATGGCCAAAAAACAGGACAGTATTTCTGGAATTAAAGGTGTCGGTATTAATGCCAGGCCTAGGCTATTTAAAATACATGAGTACACAAGACCTGACATTAAAACCAGTGAAATCAAACAACATGGGGAAAACAAAGCTTCAGTTATAGAGAATCCCAAACACTTCCCAGTGATATCCATAGAACAGGAAGCTGCAGTAAGATGCATTGAAAAGGTGAGCCAAACCACTATCCCCATTCCAGCTCCTGGCATTAAAACCAGTGAAATCAAACAACGTGGGGAAAACAAAGCTTCGGTTATAGAGAATCCCAAACACTTCCCACTGATATCCATAGAACGGAAAGCTGCAGTGACATGCATTAAAAAGGTCAGCCAAACCACTATCCCCATTCAAGCTCCTTTCAACCAGAAGCACCAGCTTTCTAACCTGCAGCTTCCTATCAATGTACCCAGCAGAGTGGACAACTTCACTCCATCCTTCTGTCAACAGCCTCTCCAAGAGCTTGAGGTTTCCATACCTATTCCACCAGAACAGAGAGAGGAGAGAGAGGCTATGAAAAGGAAATCACAACTGGAGAGGGAGTAAGCCTGTCAACATACCTCCAAGGGGAGGCTACAGTGCTTTGTTCAGAGGCAGAAGGATCATAACATCTCTAAACGTTACGGATACCCACCATCCAGACTTATTTCCCCCATGAGATACTTAAGCCCTAAAAAAACAAAAAAAAACCCTGACTAATCTGTAACTGATGCCAAGCTCTGTGACTATCTGTAAATAAGATTTATATTTATAAGTCAGTTTGTAACATATTTTACTAAGAATATATTTAAAACTCTTCAATAAAATGTATCTATTTTCAATTGAACTCTTTATTTACTAAAGAAACTATTTACAAATGCCAAGGGTTATTGAAATTCTGCAAATTAACTTTAGATTACCCTCTTGATGATACGAGAGAGAGAGAGAGAGAGAGAGAGAGAGAGAGAGAGAGAGAGAGAGAGAGAGAGAGAGAGAGAGAGAGAGAAAGTCGGACCCCACTTATGAGAGAGAAACAGATAAATATTTAACTATATGCTTTGTCATGTTGTATGTTGTATGTATGTATGTACTGTATGTCTTTATTTATATAGCGCCATTTATGTAGAAAGCGCTTCACCGCAGTAATACACGTGACAATCATATAAATAATACAAATAACAGATCATGGGAATAAGTGCTTCAGACATAAAAGTAACATTTAGGAAAAGGAGTCCCTGCTCTGAAGAGCTTACAATCTAATTGGTAGGTAGAACATACAGAGACAGTAGGACGGCGTTCTGGTAAGTGCGTCTGCAATGGGCCAAGCTTTTTGTATGCGGTCTATAGTATCAGCCTCGGAGCTACTCACATGCTTCTTTAAGCAGATGTGTTAGAATGTGGGTCTTAAAGGTGGATAGAGAAGGTGCTAGTCGGGTATTGATGGGAAGGGCACTCCAGAGGTGAGGGCAGTCAGTGAGAAAGGTTTAAGGCGAGAGAGGGCTTTAGATACAAAAGGGGTAGATAGAAGACATCATTGGGCGGATCGCAAGAGTCGGGATGGTGCATAGCGAGAAATTAGAGCTGAGCTGTAAGGAGGGGCAGAAGAGTGTAAAGCTTTAAAAGTGAGGAGGAGAATTGAGTGTGAGATACGGGATTTGATAGGAAGCCAGGAGAGGGATTTCAGCAGGGGAGACGCTGAGACAGATTTAGGGTAGAGTGATTCTGGCAGCAGCGTTTAGGATAGATTGTAGGGGAGACAGGTGAGAGGCAGTAAGACCGGACAGCAGAAGGTTCCAGTATTTGAGATGGTAGAGAATGAGGGTCTGTGTCAGAGTTTTAGCTGTCGAGCAACAGTGGAAGGGTGTATCTTGCGGAAGAAAAAACGACAGGTTTAGCTACCTTTTGAATGTGAGAGAGGAGTCTGTGACCCCCAGGGCAGCGTGCTTGGGCTACTGCATGTATAGTAGTTCTTCCAACAGTAATGTGGAAGGTGGTAGTAGGGCCAGGTTTGGCATGAAATATAAGGAGTTCTGTTTTTGACATGTTAAATTTAAGTCGGCGGAGGATCATGTTGCATTGGGCTTCTCTTCCTTGTGTTTATACTGTACAATGTCACATACCCAGTAGCACTCCTTAAGACAAATATATATGGTGAGGTGGGTCTGGGGTTGAGTTTACATGGGTTTGTGTGCGCAGATTTAAATTGTTTGGAGGTCTGTGACTCCTCCCCGTTTCCAAACTTACTCTGCCCACCTTTAAAGCAGCAGTCCAAGCTGTCGTTTAAAAAAAAAAAATCCCTTTGATATGTGCATCAATACAATCCACACATTGATAAGTAATTAGCTAAGTTGCGATTGATCGGTGAAGATTCGGCTCGGGGGTTGACTAAATGGTTGCCAGTGCAGCAGAAGAGGACCAAAAATGCAAAGTTCTCTGGGGTGATCATGTGACCAGGCAGTCACTGGATACAATTGAGTTTTGCACAGCTAGGGAGAGGGCAGTGTTCAAAAAAAGGGGGGGGGGGGGTTGCCAGAGCCTGTTTCAAAATAGGAAGGGGATGTGACTTTGTAAATGGTTGCTATAGAAACAAAAAATGATTGTTACATTATGATACATTAAAATTTTAATTCAGAGTTGTTTAAAAAAAAAGTACTACTACTAGTAGCATTATACTAAAAAATAATACAGATGCACAGTAATACCCTCTATAGATATACCAAGAATTGTTAAGTGTGAGTGTGTGTGTGAGTTTATGACATGTGGAAGGAAGGTGGAGGGGTGAGAGTCATGGCGAGGGGAGGGGGGTGAAGGAGAGACATGGTGAGGGGAGGGGGGTGAAAGAGACATGGCGAGGGGAGGAGGGTGAAAGAGAGACATAGGTAGGGGGTGATATAGAGACATGGGAATGGGTTTAAAAGAGAGACATGGGGAGGGGTGAAAGAGACATGGGGAGTGGGTGAAAGAGACATGGGGAGTGGGTGAAAGAGTCATGGGGAGCGGCGGTGAAGAGACATGGGAACAGGGGTAAAGAGACATGGGGAGCAGGGGTGAAGAGACATGGGAGCAGGGGTGAAGAGACATTGGGAGGGGAGGGTGAAAGAGACATGGGGAGGTGATCGAGAGACATTTAGAGGGGGGGTGATAGAGAGACATTTGGAGGGGGGGATGATAGAGAAACACGGGGAGGGGGTGCAAGAGACATAGAGAGGGGGGTGAAAGAGAGCCATGGGGTGGGGCGTGAAAAAGAGACATGGGGAGAGGGGTGAAAGAGACATGGGGAGGGAGGCGATAGAGAGACATGGGGGGATGAAAGAGACATGGGGAGGGGGGGTGAAAGAAAGCCATGGGGAGGGTGGGTCCATGATCCTCAGTTGCTGGAAGAGTGGGCCCGGGTGAGTAGTTTTTTCTTCTTCACAGGTCCGGGAGATGTTGATCAGACGGCTTCTTAGGGTCAAATAAGACATGACAGACCTTATACTGTATAAGGCCTGTGACATCACATTTGACTGACAAATGATATATCCACCAATCTAATTGGTGGATGTACCATGTGATGGCTTCCATTTTATTTTTTGGCAGAAATGACATCATCTTAAGTGATTGGATAATAAAGGAACTATTGGATCTCAATATAAATGTAGAAAATATGCAGGGCCAAAGCTATGACAATGCTGCAAATATGCGGGGAAAGCATAATGGAGTTCAAAGACATGTTGAACATGAACCCACGTGCGTTTTATGTACCATGTAGTTCTCATTATTTGAACCTAGTGGTTAACAACACTGCCAAACCCAATATAGGTGCCATTTAATTTTTGGGCTTAATTCAACCGTTGTATAATTTCTTCCCCAGGTCCACCAACAGATAAATCATTCTTTTAAAATCCTTACCCAATTTAACACTAAAGAGAGTCTGTGAAACATGTTGGGAGCCTCGTATTGATGCAGTTAGACCAATTCGATACCACCTGGGAGCGCTCTATGTTGCATTAGTGTATATTAAAGAAGATGTGACATTTAAAAGTGAACATCATGGCCCCCAGAGTAGAGCTGTTGCGTACACTCTCGCAAAATGTATTTGTGACTATAAATTCATATGTTGTGTAATATTTTGGTATGACATATTAAGTACAATCAATCCAGTGAACAAGCAGTCTATAAACTATGACAAAAACAAGTCCAAAGACCAAATCTGGGGCTCCAAAAAACAATCCCAACAGTAGATTTTGGGCCCTGTTTGTTTAAATCAAAAACACTACAGTAATGTCCAAGCCTTTGTCTCATAAATAGAGAGGTATCCTTACCAACTCCACTTATAAATGGTGTAAATGATCAGTCTAGGGGTTTACAGTATATACATGTAGAAAAGATGGCGCCTAGCTGGTTCTGCTCTGTTATTGAGCTATCACAAATCAGCTGTAAATGTTCACATGGAATGGCACCTAGTTAACTTTTTAAATCAATAACTGTAGACTTGCTAGTCGGCCAATATCATAGACTCTATCCTCAATAATAACAACGTTCATTACAAGCGACTCAACGGAAAAACTCTTCGCCAGGCCATTTTGGATGACACCAAAGGAGATTATGAAACCAAAGGGTGCATCAGTTCAATCCTGCTCCTGTGGGTTGCTGCAGGGCACCTTTTGGTGTGTTGTTCGCTAGGGAGATAGTACAAAGTGAAAAATGTGCGATGCACAACCGGAACGAAAAAATAAATGAACTGGAGAGAGTGTACAGTAACTACACAATTTGCTTTTAATAACTCATCTAATCAAATGACCGGCAACAAAAGCGCGCGCACACAGAGGTTTTCAAACATCTCTATGGAGCTTGGTCCCACCCCCCGTTCGTGTCACGTGTCACTCACGCGCGGCGCGCTCACGGGACGATCGTGCACCACTCCCCAGCTGCGACACAACACCCGTAACAATGCCCACCTGTCTCCTGCGCTCTGCGTCCAATCACAGCTCCCGCGGGGCCACACCTCCATTCCGCCTCTCACTTTCATTGCTCCAGTCCTCCTATTTAATCTCTGCTTGCTCAGTTACACATTGCTGAGCATAGACCATAGTAGCCTTGTGTTCCTACATTCCTGCTTTGCCTTGCGCCTTGCCTCTCTTGCTTTCAGTTTGACCTCATGTGTACCGACACGGCTAGACTCTTGGACGCTCTCTGTATAACGACCCCAGCTTGCCCTCGACTACCTGCATCTCTCCATCCCTGACCACGGATATAGGACATTCTTTTAACCCACCAGCTCCAACCCTCGACCTCGGCACAACGGACATCTACCGTTACTGGCTCCTCCCCATGACCGCGGCAAGTATCTGGACTACCCTCTCTCTCCAACCCCGACCCGGCTACGCTGACAATCCAGGCGTGCCTCCACTGCTGTGGGTGCGCAGTTTCTACTTTCCCACCTCAGTACCGGGGGTCCGCCTTGTTCGTGGTGAGTGCAAGGGTCACAATTAGAGAGGGTTGGGGTTCCTTACAATGCATCTGATCTCAGACGCGCTATTAGAGAGGGTTGGGGCTCCTTTGAATGCATCTGATCTCAGACGCGCTATTAGAGAAAGTTGGGATTCCTTACAATGCAGATTTCAGACGCAGAGAGATAACAAATGACACAGATAAAACACAGACAATAATTCCCTGGCGCACTATCAGATAATAAACCTGACGAATCGGAGTAGTCCCATGAATCAAAAGATGGTATAAAGAAGATCCACAGTCCACAATGTCCCGTTCTTTTACACAGAATGCTGGTCTGAAAATACAAATAAAACAACCATTGCGCAGTACCCTATGGTCAGTATTCCAAGACCCCACCGTTGCTATCTACTTACTTAAAAATAGATAAGAATGGGCCTCAAAATGTTTCTTTAAGTCCCCCCACGATTGGCTCCGACTGATTCCTGCTGCTGGTATCACGATTTACACTTCCAGCATCAGCATCACCATACCGATTGGGAACAGAAAGGGGCACCAATAGTATAGCACTATAACATTTATTGTTAAAAATGACAAGCATAAAAACATGCACTCACATGCGAGAATGCCCTATGTGTGTCCTACAACGTGCCGTCCGCTTCACATGGGAGGATGTCGAGGGATTGCAGGGGGAGGCTGGAGCCGGCGTGGGTCCCCGCTTCGTGGCCGCGACTCGGAGCGCCTAGTCCCTCCTCCGATGACGTTCCCCGTCAATCAACCTCCTTTCCTTCCACAGGGTCTGCACGTTGCAGCACGTTCAACAGGCTCCACCCTACGCGCGTTTCGTGACTCTGACGTCACTTCTTCAGGGGTAATGGAGCTGTGGGGGCACTTGAGGTATTTTATACCCTTGTGCAAAGCTGACAGGGAGTTCCCATTAGTTGAATGTCTGATTGGGAACTCCTGTTGATTGTCCACTTGTTGGCTGATACCTGGCAATTCGTGTGTTTAGCAGGTTTAACCACTTCATGCCTGGACAGCCAATTGCACTAGATGATTACATTCTAGCATGCTGTAAAATACTTTACACAAAATTATTTAATACATCAGTATCATAAAAACCATAATAAAACTCTATAAATTGTAGAAATAAAAAGTAATTAGCAACCCTGTGGCTTATTATTCAATGTGCGAGATAGCTATTTGTATTGATCACTGTTGCTAACAGCATAAAGGACCCAGAGGTGGAAAGAGATTATTTGCATAGCAAAAAAACAAAAACAGATAACCTGGTTATGCAATATTCAACATCAGCAGTTACAGACCTAACTGTCCCTCAAAAATGCTGCCAGGTCAAATTCGATGTTTAATCCTCTCGGGGTTAAGGTTTTGAGGGTATATATCCAGTAGCTTTCGCGTCTGGATATAAGATTGATTTTATCACCCCCCCTCCAATTCTGCTTGGGGCAGTCAATCCCTTTACAGATTAACCCTTCCGGATTTTGTCCATGTTTATTTTTAAAGTGACTGGAGACGCTATGTGTCTCCAGACCCCTTTTTATATTATAAACATGTTCTGCAAGACGTCGTTTCAATGGTCTACCTGTTCGCCCTACATATTGTAGTCCACAAGGGCACTCCAACAGGTAGACCACAAAAGGAGTCTTGCAGGAAATGAACGATTTGATGGGAAATCTGACACCTGTAACATTGGATTGAAAATGTTTGCATTTACTGCTGTACCTACAGCCAATACATTTGTCACATGTAAAGAATCCGTCCAATTCCTTAAGCCATGTTGTACTTTGTGTTTTTACGGAATTGAACGGACAGCTCGGGGACAGTTGAAGCTTTAGATTATTGGCCCTTTTAAACACTATCTGGGGGTGTTTAGGTAGTATTGTTTTAAGTATAGCATCCCCCTGGAGAATACTCCAATGCTTCCTAATTATTTGTGTTATTTTGTTTGACATCCCATTAAACTTGGTTATAAAGGGGATGAACTCTACACCCTCTACTTGTTTTAATTTCTTTTTGTCCATACTGATAAGGTCATTTCTATCTATGTCCTTTACACTTTCTAAGGCCTTCTCAACCATATTAGGATTATATTCCCTCTGGATAAATTTATCCTTAAGGTCATTGGCCTGCATCTCAAATATTTCTGGTTGAGAGCAATTTCTTTTAGTTCTTAGGAACTGGCCCTTGGGAATATTGTTAATCCATCTATGGTTGTGATGGCTAGACGCCAAAAGGTATGTATTGGCATCTACTTTTTTATAAAAGGTCTTAGTTTGAATAGACCCTCGCTCTATGAACAATGTAAGATCTAAAAAGTCTATACTTGTGGGGCTGATGTTGAAGGTGAATTTTAAGTTCATATTGTTGTTATTTAAGTATTTTTGGAACTCCCCAAGTTCCTCAACACCTCCACCCCAGATACATAGCACGTCGTCTATATAGCGTTTCCATAGTACAAGGCCCGCCCCAAATGGGCCGCCGGAATGGATGTATTCATCCTCCCACATGCCCATAAAGATGTTAGCATAACTAGGGGCGAACCTTGTACCCATGGCAGTGCCACATATCTGGAGGTAGTGGCTGTTGTCATAGCTGAAGAAATTATGTGTAAGTATATACCGTATCCCTTCTATTATAAAATCTCGAAATCCCTGTTCTAGACTATCATCTTGATTTAACACCCTACTGACTGCTCTGATACCCAGGTCATGATTTATGACGGTATACAGAGACGTCACGTCACACGTGACCCAAATATAATGATCTTCCCATTTTAGGTCCCTAACTAGATTTAATACGTGTGTGGTGTCTCTTAGAAAAGACGGGATTTTAGGGACATATTTCTGCAGAGTGGAGTCAATAAACTGCGACAAATTGGATGTCAATGATTTGATCCCCGATATTATGGGGCGTCCAGGGGGATTCCAAAGATCCTTATGGATCTTAGGAATAAAATAGAAAATTGGAATCCTTGGCTGTGGTACATCCAAGAACTCCAATTCACCCTTTGAGATATTACCATCCAAGAAACCCCTACTAAGGTATTCCTGAAGTTCTGTCTTGAACTCTATGGATGGATTACCCTGCAGTTTTTTATATGTAACTCCATCACTTAGGATTCTCAAGGACTCTTTTTTATAGTAGTCAGAGTCCATTATAACTATGCCTCCCCCTTTGTCCGCAGACTTAATTACAATTTGTTTGTTGTTTTCTAGACTCTTTACTGCATCTTTTTCTAACTTACTAAGATTGTTTTGGGGGATTTTAAACTCACTGGTTGCCTTTTCCATGTCCTGAATGACTAGTTCAGAAAAAGTTTCTAAGAAACTACCCTTCATGTGTTTAGGATAAAACACTGAGGGTCTTTTAAATTGAGTGGTGGAGGACGATCTGCTCTCACTATTTTTATTACTCTGGAGAGTCTCCCTACTTACAGCATCTTTTATAAAGTACTTTTTAAGTGTTAACCGTCTAACAAATTTTTGGGTATCTATAAATAAGTCAAACATATTGGGTCCTTTAGAGGGAGCAAAGTTAAGGCCTCTGGACAAAACTTTTTCCTCAACCTCAGTGGTTTTGTAACTGCTGATATTGAATATATTGCCAACCTCTACCGGTGGTTTGGCTGCTCTGACTTTTTTCTCTTTCCTTCTTCCACCTCTTTTTCCTCTGAATCCTCTATTCTTTTGCGTCTCGCTGACCTGGGGGTGTCTTGTCTCCCCACTGCGTTCTCTACCTCGCTGTTTTTCCGTATAGGGAAATTGTACTCTCTGTCGTGATCTAAAAAAGACAATTGATGTTGATTATTTTCATAGTTGAAAGAAGGTGCATTGAAGGGCCTGAAATTATTAGATCTAAAAACATTATTATCATACCCTCTATATGCTTCTCTGGGTCCATCATGATAATAATCATGGTGCCCATACCCATCATTCCTATTGGCATACCCTCCTCGTGGTGGGCCATGGTATCTATGATGTTCCTCCCTTACAGGTGCTTGTGGCCTAGCTCCCATGTAGGGCCTATGGGGTCCCATCTTTCTATTTAATGATTTTTCTTTTTCATTGTCTTTTTTTGATTTTGGTTTAATATCTTCCTTTTGTAGCACTTTGTTATTTGGAGTGGATTTCACCTCAGCTGTGGGTGTATCCTCTGCAATAATGACTTTCTTTTCAGTTTTCCAGTCCCTTTGTCTATTCTGTTCATAATCTTTCTTGTCCCTGATAAATTTTTTCTGTTTGGAACTAATGACCTCTTTCTCTAATTTTTCTATTCTCTGAGTAATCTTTTCGTCTAGTACCTTGTACTCTTTGAGATCAGAGAATTGGCCTAATTTTTCTTGGATTTCTATAATCTCTTTATCCAAAACTTCTAGGGATTTTGTTCTGTACTGAATAGACAACTGGACTAAACCGAATGCACATGTATCCAGAAGATTGTTCCACTCTTTCATAAAGATCTCATTATCAGTTTCTAGAGTGGGTACCTTGAGGACCCTAAGTCCCCTTGGTATTCTTTTGTGTTCTATATATTTTCTCAATGCTACCACTTCCCAGATCTGCCTCATTTCTTGTGTGAGGAGTTTTTCTACTTTATTAGTTTATTTTCTACTTTATAAAGTTTATTTGTAAAGGGATTGACTGCCCCAAGCAGAATTGGAGGGGGGGTGATAAAATCAATCTTATATCCAGACGCGAAAGCTACTGGATATATACCCTCAAAACCTTAACCCCGAGAGGATTAAACATCGAATTTGACCTGGCAGCATTTTTGAGGGACAGTTAGGTCTGTAACTGCTGATGTTGAATATTGCATAACCAGGTTATCTGTTTTTGTTTTTTTGCTATGCAAATAATCTCTTTCCACCTCTGGGTCCTTTATGCTGTTAGCAACAGTGATCAATACAAATAGCTATCTCGCACATTGAATAATAAGCCACAGGGTTGCTAATTACTTTTTATTTCTACAATTTATAGAGTTTTATTATGGTTTTTATGATACTGATGTATTAAATAATTTTGTGTAAAGTATTTTACAGCATGCTAGAATGTAATCATCTAGTGCAATTGGCTGTCCAGGCATGAAGTGGTTAAACCTGCTAAACACACGAATTGCCAGGTATCAGCCAACAAGTGGACAATCAACAGGAGTTCCCAATCAGACATTCAACTAATGGGAACTCCCTGTCAGCTTTGCACAAGGGTATAAAATACCTCAAGTGCCCCCACAGCTCCATTACCCCTGAAGAAGTGACGTCAGAGTCACGAAACGCGCGTAGGGTGGAGCCTGTTGAACGTGCTGCAACGTGCAGACCCTGTGGAAGGAAAGGAGGTTGATTGACGGGGAACGTCATCGGAGGAGGGACTAGGCGCTCCGAGTCGCGGCCACGAAGCGGGGACCCACGCCGGCTCCAGCCTCCCCCTGCAATCCCTCGACATCCTCCCATGTGAAGCGGACGGCACGTTGTAGGACACACATAGGGCATTCTCGCATGTGAGTGCATGTTTTTATGCTTGTCATTTTTAACAATAAATGTTATAGTGCTATACTATTGGTGCCCCTTTCTGTTCCCAATCGGTATGGTGATGCTGATGCTGGAAGTGTAAATCGTGATACCAGCAGCAGGAATCAGTCGGAGCCAATCGTGGGGGGACTTAAAGAAACCTTTTGAGGCCCATTCTTATCTATTTTTAAGTAAGTAGATAGCAACGGTGGGGTCTTGGAATACTGACCATAGGGTACTGCGCAATGGTTGTTTTATTTGTATTTTCAGACCAGCATTCTGTGTAAAAGAACGGGACATTGTGGACTGTGGATCTTCTTTATACCATCTTTTGATTCATGGGACTACTCCGATTCGTCAGGTTTATTATCTGATAGTGCGCCAGGGAATTATTGTCTGTGTTTTATCTGTGTCATTTGTTATCTCTCTGTGTATGTTATACAGCCCTTGTGGATAGGGTTGTTATATTCCCAAGGCAGCCATTCCCCAACCTGCCACAACAGGCTTTGAGGAATTCACATTAGATTTTTCCTTATAGGGGACACTTTAAATATTCATTTTATTATTGCTAAGCACCTGGTTATTTTAGTTAATATTTAGGTATAGTTATATAGGTTTGAGCGCTGATCACATGCTTTTAGTTTAAAGATTTCAGACGCGCTGTTAGAGAGGGTTGGGGCTCCTTACAATGTATTTGATCAATGCATTGTAAGGAACCCCAACCCTCTCTAGTGTGTATTTGTGAACTGTAAGGTGCTTGACTAATACACTGGAAGAATATCATTGTTTTCGATTAAAAATATCAAAGAATGTGTTACTTTAACGAGCGCTTTCTCTTTTTTTGAATCTCCAATATACTATTTGCCAAGTGGGACTGATGAAATCACCAAAAACTACTGTAGCAGGTCCCCTTTGGTTGTCAATACGTTACTTTGAAGTGGAAGGGAGAGACCTACTGAGGCCAATATACTAAGCATCGCAAACTGAGCGGGGGGAGGGGTGGAGGGTTTCGGCGCATGTCAAACTTCAATTGCACTCGTGTACTAAGTTCAAATTTCTCCATCTGCCCAGCCCAGCCCCAAAATACTGTTTAGCGCACAGAAATGGATTGCACTTGGTGTATAAAAGTCAATGGTACATACTAATATCTATATAAATATATACAGTGTTCGACAAATCACCCAAAAATCTACTCGCCCAACCAAAAAATCTACTCGCCACCTAGTCCCGCCCCCAACCCCGCCCCTAGTCCCGCCCCCAACCCCGCCCCCAACCCCGCTTTAAAATAAAACATATGAATAAAATCCATTTAAATGACAAATATATTTATTGTATTACATTATACTACAATTAGCCCTTGTTACGTGTGTGTGTGTGTGTGTGTGTGTCTGTGTAAATGTCGATCTAGAAATAAAAGCCAGGTGTGAATGACTAGTTTCCTGCACCCCTTAATCAGTGTCTGGATGCCCCCGCTTCACAATATCTAAAGCAGAACCCCCATTCACCTGCGCTCCGGCGTCATGACGTCACGTTGCCCTAGTAACGTGACGTCACATGACCTCACAGCGTCATTTTGATGCCGCGTTGCCATGGCGACGCAGGAAGGAAGCCGCCGGAGCCTAGGTAAGTGAAGGTTTACAGAGGCCCTGCAGCTCCCCCGGCACTTAATTTAAGTGCCTTCGGGAAGCGCGCGGGGCCTCTGTAAACCCCACGCCCCCCAGACGGCAGTCTTGCGCCCCGCGTGGGGGTCGCGCCCCCCAGTTTGCGCACCGCTGTTCTAGAAATCCAATCGGATAAGGCTCTTTCTGCACGCTTTTGCACAACTCCCAGCTACTAGAATATCCCCCTGTGTCTATCCAAGAGGAGGTTTTAGTGTACTGACAAAAAACATCCCAAAATAAATTGTAATTAAGGCTGCGAGGTGTCACTGTATATAGAACATAGATCCAGTAGCACTCTCATTGTAAAAGACTCATCTCTATCCCCCCACAAATAAGCAGGGGGACCCATTCAAAGCCCATAATGTGTATGTCTGAAGCATTAAAGCAAAGTGCAGTGCTGTACCAAAGTAGTAGTTTAGTTTAGACTGCCCTTGAATGGAGTTGAACACTTCCCCAGTGCTGGAATTAGACATAAAAGGTCTATGCAGCAACATAGAGTAGTTGTGTTTAGACGCATGGCTCTATTTTTTGGAGCAGAGCCGCAGCATATATACTGTAAGAACAGTTTCTTACTTCTGACGCGGTATGTTAGACTTATGGCACTTCAGATATGGAGGATTGTTTTGGGCAAATAAAAGGTTAAAAAAAAGTATCAGAGAAATGCAACTTGTGACGCATCTCATTTTAATCTGTGCACCATGTAACTGCCCCCAACTCATCCTACTCACTCTCCCCAAGGTGCAAATTGGGGCAGAGACGCAGAATGTGATACATCTGATTATAATCTGTGCACCATGTAACTCCCCCCAACTCCTTCTACTGACTCTCCCCAAGGTGCAAGCTGGGGCAGAGACGCAGACTGTGATACATCTCATTATAATCTGTGTGCCATGTAACTCCTCCCCAACTCCTCCTACTGACTCTCCCCAAGGTGCATGCTGGGGCAGAGACGCAGACTGTGATACATCTCATTATAATCTGTGATACTTTATCTTGCCATGAAGTCAATGCATTTGAACCCAGTGATACAGTATGTTGATCCCACTGCTGTCAGTGGCACTGTCCATATGTGTACAGTACTTGTGTCACCCAATGTATGTAATACAATGTATCACAGTAGCTGTGATTTTTATGACTGCTACTCAAGTTAACCACTTCTCAACCACTTGAAATTAAATGTCAACAGTAGCTGATTTCTCTATTATGACATCACGAGACAGTATCATTGAGCCTCCTAGGAGATGCCAGCAGCAGTGTTCTGTAATGACATCATGGAATCGCCTTAGAGACTGAGATAAATACACAAATGTAAACTTGTTTGTGCGTGACTTGAATTAGTTCCCGAAGGAAACCGTTAGTTTTGTGGACATCTCAGAGATAGGAAAAGAGTGGCGCTGTACAGAGAGACTAATTATCTCCACCTTAACTCTGTATCATGGCAGGTAGGAAGCAACGTGACCTTTACATACCCAAAAAGAAATGGATAATATCTATATTTCTGAACTGTTTACTTTCACAATGTTTTATGGGGTACAGAACAGATAACATGACTCCTATCAATGGATGGGAGAAAGAAGACGGATGGGGTGGGGGGCGGGGGGGAGGGACGGAGGTAGACAACACCCAGGGGGGTTAGGTACCTGGCCTTAATTGGATAATATTTTTTTTTATAAATGTCAAAACTGATTTATTATAGATACATACACACATATTTGTTTTATTGTATTTACTTTTATATCTGGCTTGTAATTCAAAATCTTAAATGATTTGAACAGTAATGTATAGAAAAGAACACATGTACTGTATACATAAATGTCAAAGCGGCAAACGTCTATGGGATCTATGGGATAGTAAAAAAAGACACAGGAACCTTAGTGTATACAGTAGGATTAGTTATGTATAAGGCATGCTTTTTCCTTGCCCTAAGTTTAGGTCAATAACTATTGGACCAATTCTACACCGTGGGGTGTAATGTTCGACTACTTTCAGCCATATCCTTAAATTATTGTCTACAGCAGTGTTTTTCAACCACGGATCCTAGGAACCCTAGGATTCCCCGGGCATCCCTAAAGGGTTCGCTGTAATTTTTAGGTCATTTTAAAATTGTACTTAATACAGAAGAATTTACAGTACAATGCATCTTATCTCAAACGCGCTATTGGAGAGGGTTGGGGTTCCTTACAATGCATCTGATCTCAGACGCGCTATTAGAGAGGATTGGGGTTCCTCACACTTCATCTGATCTCAGACGCACTATTAGATAGGGTTGGGGTATATTACAATGCATCTCATCTTAGACTCGTTGTTAGAGAGGGTTGGGGTCCCTCAGAATTTCACATATGGTTCCTTAACCAAAAAAAGGTTGGAAACCACTACTCTACAGTAATACAAAGGCCCCAAAAAAGACAAAGCCACAAAACGAGGGCAGAATCTGCCACTTGATTTACAGATATAGCTGACCTGAGTGCTCCTCCAGATACCTCAATATACCAGACGTCTCAGAATACCACACCATAATATTACCACAAAATACTACAGTAGGAACAGGCAATTTTTATGTTTTTATTTTTATTTTTAAAGATCCAGTTCCGAAAGCTATGGTACATCTATATTTGTCATTGTGTTCATAGGTGGACATGAAAGCAGGTGATGGACTGCACAAGTTTTATATGCCAGTTGCCACTTTGTGTTGAAAACTACCTAGAAATAGTTTTCTGTCTGTGTTACATCCCAACACATCATATATGTATATGTATATGTATAAATATATATCTATATATATATTTATAGATTAAACCCCATATATTGAGCTAAAATGTACGGGTGCTCTGGTGTTTCAATACATAGCAATGCTATAGAAGGCAATCATGGAGCTTGCTTAAAAATGTATTTAAATATTGAAACTTCTGACCACTATTGATCAGAGTAGTGGTATGTAACATTGATAATCAAATAAATGTGTTTTCCCAGCAAGCCATTATCCCTGTTAGTGCTTGCTATTCATAACAAAACAAAGACCACCAAAAACTTTATTCAAAACCAGAACCAAAACCCCAAATATTTTAAAGGCAAAATAAAAATACCAAGCCAAGTGAGCATCTCTATGTATTTCATATGTATTTGATATCAAGAATATCTTTTAGCAGGTCTGTTAAAGCAGTCCTAACCCCCCAAAGTCAGGCTTTCAGGATATCCCAGCTTCAGCGGAGGTGGCTCAATCCGTCCCTGCTTCAGCACAGCTCGCTCAATCAGTCCCTGCTTCAGCACAGGTGACTCAATCAGAGGCTGATTGAGTGATTGGGCCACCTGTGCTAAAGCTGGAATATCCTGAAAAGTTGACCTATTGTGGGGGGTTTGATGACTGGAGTTGAGTCCCCGTGTGTTAAAGAAATGTGCCTTGATTGTGCTTTTCTGGCCCTTCACTTTTACCTTTCTTCCTTACAGATCAGTTTTTAAATTCCTCTGCTGTGAACCCTCCACCGACCTGCAGTGCTCCTGCAGTCACCACTGCTTACCCTTCATGGAGCAACAGCTTCCACCCAGTAGGGAGGAATACAGAAGTCTACAGACATGGGGCCCAAGGCATGATTTTGCAACAAGGGTCTGCAGGAACACCAATGTATCTACAGCAGATCCCACAGGCAACACGCGCTTACCCTCGTGTATCGGACATGAACGGAGGATTCTACCACACTGCTACAGGAGGATACACAGGATTTGCAGGACGGGTTAGGGGAGAAGCCACAACGCAGCCTGTTACTTTCCGTCCCAACACACATTTGGAAAGACGTGCTACAATAGGGCCTTGTATAATGGCCACCCAGTATGCACAACTTCAGCAGCCACCATTCATACCCCTTAGAGGAATGCAGACCTTACAAGGTGAGATATGGAGAATCTTTACTAATCATTGTTCAAAATCTTCTCCTTGACCGATACCATTACCTGTTATAAAGATCTTTAATTACGGTCATTCGCCACTGTAGTGTTACAAATATATAGAACTCTACAGTATGTAGTCCTCGCCAATACTGAAGGGATTAAGCATGTGTTTGCTTTTCTTCCTTTGTGTTATTATGTACAATGTGTTGGTATTTATGATAATTGATTATTTCTCCTTTTTGATTTTGTTACAGTGTGTCAGACCTCGCTTGGAGCCCAACATATTTCCCAGGCCAGTTTAATTACACAAGGAGCAGTTCAGCTTGCTGCTAATGAAAAAAGTGAACCACCTCTAATGTACCCAACTCAACCAGCTCGGAAGCTGAGCCACCTCTCAAAGTTACATATTGATGTGCAAAGCAACAAAGAGTTATATGTGCCAGTGTGGAAAAGGGGTGGGTTAAAAGATATGGTGAAGAGATCTTCAGAGGTGAAGGCCCCCTCACATATTGCTCAGAAGGTTCGTAATAACGTGCTGAGTTCAGTGAAGACTGAGTGTCCGTCAAAGTCTGAGGGGGTACCAAAGTGCTCCAAAGTGGAAACAAAGAAGAAAAAGATCCTTTATTCAGCTGCAAAGGATCAAGTCCCTCAAACTGCACTGCAAAAGAAGGTAAAACCAATGTCAAAGCCAGTAAATCATTCTTCTGCTCCTATACCAGGGAAGTCACCCCATGGCCCACAATCTGGTGACGAGGCTGTTCTGTTAAAAAAGATGAAACGTGTTTGTCTCTCAGGTGCCCACATTTCCAATAAGGTATCTGAAAAGATGCAGCAAAGCCGTGAAGGTACAATGGATGCAAAGACACCTGCTGTTACTCATATTAATCCTAAACTGAAGAAAACTCAGGAGATAGGGATCAAACGTAAAGATGCAAAGACTCCTGCAGTTACTCATAGTCCTGAGCGGAAGACACCTCAGGAGATGGGGATCAAACGTAAATATGCAAAAACTCCTGCAGTTACTCATAGTCCTGAGCGGAAGACACCTCAGGAGATGGGGATCAAACTTAAAAATGCAAAGACTCCTGCAGTTACTCATTGTCCTGAGCGGAAGACACCTCAGGAGATCGGGATCAAACGTAAATATGCAAAAACACCTGCTGTTACTCATAGTCCTGAGCGGAAGACACCTCAGGAGATGGGGATCAAATGTAAAGATGCAAAGTCTCCTGCAGTTACTCATAGTCCTGAGCGGAAGACACCTCAAGAGATGGGGATCAAACGTAAACAGAACAGCAATATTAAGCAGCTAGTGAAGAAAACAAAGAACCAGACCAGCGTTTTCAGTTTTGAGCAAGCGCTGGCTTGTGGTACTGATAATAACCCCAAAGCTCTCAAAAGAAAAAGTGCTAATCAGCCTGGAGTGAATTCAGAAGTTCTTGGGAAGGGCAAGAAGTCATTGGAACCTTCTGAACAAGGAAAGGTGAAAGCCCATCACAGCAACCTCAGCCTCCAAATGATTAACTCTGTTCAAGTATTTCACCCATTGGGTAAAAAAGCAGGTCCCACAGGTCCAGGGGCACCCGCAGAATCCATTACACTTGGAAATAAGCTTGGACCAATGCAAGGACGCCAAAGCCAGACTTCTGCTTCTCATGTTCAGTGGTCTCTTACTGATGCGATTAAAAGGTTCATGGCCAAAAAACAGGACAGTATTTCTGGAATTAAAGGTGTCGGTATTAATGCCAGGCCTAGGCTATTTAAAATACATGAGTACACAAGACCTGACATTAAAACCAGTGAAATCAAACAACATGGGGAAAACAAAGCTTCAGTTATAGAGAATCCCAAACACTTCCCAGTGATATCCATAGAACAGGAAGCTGCAGCAAGATGCATTGAAAAGGTGAGCCAAACCACTATCCCCATTCCAGCTCCTGGCATTAAAACCAGTGAAATCAAACAACGTGGGGAAAACAAAGCTTCAGTTATAGAGAATCCCAAACACTTCCCAGTGATATCCATAGAACGGAAAGCTGCAGTGACATGCATTAAAAAGGTCAGCCAAACCACTATCCCCATTCAAGCTCCTTTCAACCAGAAGCACCAGCTTTCTAACCTGCAGCTTCCTATCAATGTACCCAGCAGAGTGGACAACTTCACTCCATCCTTCTGTCAACAGCCTCTCCAAGAGCTTGAGGTTTCCATACCTATTCCACCAGAACAGAGAGAGGAGAGAGAGGCTATGAAAAGGAAATCACAACTGGAGAGGGAGTAAGCCTGTCAACATACCTCCAAGGGGAGGCTACAGTGCTTTGTTCAGAGGCAGAAGGATCATAACATCTCTAAACGTTACGGATACCCACCATCCAGACTTATTTCCCCCATGAGATACTTAAGCCCTAAAAAAACAAAAAAAAACCCTGACTAATCTGTAACTGATGCCAAGCTCTGTGACTATCTGTAAATAAGATTTATATTTATAAGTCAGTTTGTAACATATTTTACTAAGAATATATTTAAAACTCTTCAATAAAATGTATCTATTTTCAATTGAACTCTTTATTTACTAAAGAAACTATTTACAAATGCCAAGGGTTATTGAAATTCTGCAAATTAACTTTAGATTACCCTCTTGATGATACGAGAGAGAGAGAGAGAGAGAGAGAGAGAGAGAGAGAGAGAGATAAGTAAGTCGGACCCCACTTATGAGAGAGAAACAGATAAATATTTAACTATATGCTTTGTCATGTTGTATGTTGTATGTATGTATGTACTGTATGTCTTTATTTATATAGCGCCATTTATGTAGAAAGCGCTTCACCGCAGTAATACACGTGACAATCATATAAATAATACAAATAACAGATCATGGGAATAAGTGCTTCAGACATAAAAGTAACATTTAGGAAAAGGAGTCCCTGCTCTGAAGAGCTTACAATCTAATTGGTAGGTAGAACATACAGAGACAGTAGGACGGCGTTCTGGTAAGTGCGTCTGCAATGGGCCAAGCTTTTTGTATGCGGTCTATAGTATCAGCCTCGGAGCTACTCACATGCTTCTTTAAGCAGATGTGTTAGAATGTGGGTCTTAAAGGTGGATAGAGAAGGTGCTAGTCGGGTATTGATGGGAAGGGCACTCCAGAGGTGAGGGCAGTCAGTGAGAAAGGTTTAAGGCGAGAGAGGGCTTTAGATACAAAAGGGGTAGATAGAAGACATCATTGGGCGGATCGCAAGAGTCGGGATGGTGCATAGCGAGAAATTAGAGCTGAGCTGTAAGGAGGGGCAGAAGAGTGTAAAGCTTTAAAAGTGAGGAGGAGAATTGAGTGTGAGATACGGGATTTGATAGGAAGCCAGGAGAGGGATTTCAGCAGGGGAGACGCTGAGACAGATTTAGGAAAGAGTAGAGTGATTCTGGCAGCAGCGTTTAGGATAGATTGTAGGGGAGACAGGTGAGAGGCAGTAAGACCGGACAGCAGAAGGTTCCAGTATTTGAGATGGTAGAGAATGAGGGTCTGTGTCAGAGTTTTAGCTGTCGAGCAACAGTGGAAGGGTGTATCTTGCGAAAGAAAAAACGACAGGTTTAGCTACCTTTTGAATGTGAGAGAGGAGTCTGTGACCCCCAGGGCAGTGTGCTTGGGCTACTGCATGTATAGTAGTTCTTCCAACAGTAATGTGGAAGGTGGTAGTAGGGCCAGGTTTGGCATGAAATATAAGGAGTTCTGTTTTTGACATGTTAAATTTAAGTCGGCGGAGGATCATGTTGCATTGGGCTTCTCTTCCTTGTGTTTATACTGTACAATGTCACATACCCAGTAGCACTCCTTAAGACAAATATATATGGTGAGGTGGGTCTGGGGTTGAGTTTACATGGGTTTGTGTGCGCAGATTTAAATTGTTTGGAGGTCTGTGACTCCTCCCCGTTTCCAAACTTACTCTGCCCACCTTTAAAGCAGCAGTCCAAGCTGTCGTTTAAAAAAAAAAAATCCCTTTGATATGTGCATCAATACAATCCACACATTGATAAGTAATTAGCTAAGTTGCGATTGATCGGTGAAGATTCGGCTCGGGGGTTGACTAAATGGTTGCCAGTGCAGCAGAAGAGGACCAAAAATGCAAAGTTCTCTGGGGTGATCATGTGACCAGGCAGTCACTGGATACAATTGAGTTTTGCACAGCTAGGGAGAGGGCAGTGTTCAAAAAAAGGGGGGGGGGGTTGCCAGAGCCTGTTTCAAAATAGGAAGGGGATGTGACTTTGTAAATGGTTGCTATAGAAACAAAAAATTATTGTTACATTATGATACATTAAAATTTTAATTCAGAGTTGTTTAAAAAAATGTACTACTACTAGTAGCATTATACTAAAAAATAATACAGATGCACAGTAATACCCTCTATAGATATACCAAGAATTGTTAAGTGTGAGTGTGTGTGTGAGTTTATGACATGTGGAAGGAAGGTGGAGGGGTGAGAGTCATGGCGAGGGGAGGGGGGTGAAGGAGAGACATGGTGAGGGGAGGGGGGTGAAAGAGACATGGCGAGGGGAGGAGGGTGAAAGAGAGACATAGGTAGGGGGTGATATAGAGACATGGGAATGGGTTTAAAAGAGAGACATGGGGAGGGGTGAAAGAGACATGGGGAGTGGGTGAAAGAGACATGGGGAGTGGGTGAAAGAGTCATGGGGAGCGGCGGTGAAGAGACATGGGAACAGGGGTAAAGAGACATGGGGAGCAGGGGTGAAGAGACATGGGAGCAGGGGTGAAGAGACATTGGGAGGGGAGGGTGAAAGAGACATGGGGAGGTGATCGAGAGACATTTAGAGGGGGGGTGATAGAGAGACATTTGGAGGGGGGGGATGATAGAGAAACACGGGGAGGGGGTGCAAGAGACATAGAGAGGGGGGTGAAAGAGAGCCATGGGGTGGGGCGTGAAAAAGAGACATGGGGAGAGGGGTGAAAGAGACATGGGGAGGGAGGCGATAGAGAGACATGGGGGGATGAAAGAGACATGGGGAGGGGGGGTGAAAGAAAGCCATGGGGAGGGTGGGTCCATGATCCTCAGTTGCTGGAAGAGTGGGCCCGGGTGAGTAGTTTTTTCTTCTTCACAGGTCCGGGAGATGTTGATCAGACGGCTTCTTAGGGTCAAATAAGACATGACAGACCTTATATAAGGCCTGTGACATCACATTTGACTGACAAATGATATATCCACCAATCTAATTGGTGGATGTACCATGTGATGGCTTCCATTTTATTTTTTGGCAGAAATGACATCATCTTAAGTGATTGGATAATAAAGGAACTATTGGATCTCAATATAAATGTAGAAAATATGCAGGGCCAAAGCTACTGTATGACAATGCTGCAAATATGCGGGGAAAGCATAATGGAGTTCAAAGACATGTTGAACATGAACCCACGTGCGTTTTATGTACCATGTAGTTCTCATTATTTGAACCTAGTGGTTAACAACACTGCCAAACCCAATATAGGTGCCATTTAATTTTTGGGCTTAATTCAACCGTTGTATCATTTCTTCCCCAGGTCCACCAACAGATAAATCATTCTTTTAAAATCCTTACCCAATTTAACACTAAAGAGAGTCTGTGAAACATGTTGGGAGCCTCGTATTGATGCAGTTAGACCAATTCGATACCACCTGGGAGCGCTCTATGTTGCATTAGTGTATATTAAAGAAGATGTGACATTTAAAAGTGAACATCATGGCCCCCAGAGTAGAGCTGTTGCGTACACTCTCGCAAAATGTATTTGTGACTATAAATTCATATGTTGTGTAATATTTTGGTATGACATATTAAGTACAATCAATCCAGTGAACAAGCAGTCTATAAACTATGACAAAAACAAGTCCAAAGACCAAATCTGGGGCTCCAAAAAACAATCCCAACAGTAGATTTTGGGCCCTGTTTGTTTAAATCAAAAACACTACAGTAATGTCCAAGCCTTTGTCTCATAAATAGAGAGGTATCCTTACCAACTCCACTTATAAATGGTGTAAATGATCAGTCTAGGGGTTTACAGTATATACATGTAGAAAAGATGGCGCCTAGCTGGTTCTGCTCTGTTATTGAGCTATCACAAATCAGCTGTAAATGTTCACATGGAATGGCACCTAGTTAACTTTTTAAATCAATAACTGTAGACTTGCTAGTCGGCCAATATCATAGACTCTATCCTCAATAATAACAAAGTTCATTACAAGCGACTCTACGGAAAAACTCTTCGCCAGGCCATTTTGGATGACACCAAAGGAGATTATGAAACCAAAGGGTGCATCAGTTCAATCCTGCTCCTGTGGGTTGCTGCAGGGCACCTTTTGGTGTGTTGTTCGCTAGGGAGATAGTACAAAGTGAAAAATGTGCGATGCACAACCGGAACGAAAAAATAAATGAACTGGAGAGAGTGTACAGTAACTACACAATTTGCTTTTAATAACTCATCTAATCAAATGACCGGCAACAAAAGCGCGCGCACACAGAGGTTTTCAAACATCTCTATGGAGCTTGGTCCCACCCCCCGTTCGTGTCACGTGTCACTCACGCGCGGCGCGCTCACGGGACGATCGTGCACCACTCCCCAGCTGCGACACAACACCCGTAACAATGCCCACCTGTCTCCTGCGCTCTGCGTCCAATCACAGCTCCCGCGGGGCCACACCTCCGTTCCGCCTCTCACTTTCATTGCTCCAGTCCTCCTATTTAATCTCTGCTTGCTCAGTTACACATTGCTGAGCATAGACCATAGTAGCCTTGTGTTCCTACACTCCTGCTTTGCCTTGCCTCTCTTGCTTTCAGTTTGACCTCATGTGTACCGACACGGCTAGACTCTTGGACGCTCTCTGTATAACGACCCCAGCTTGCCCTCGACTACCTGCATCTCTCCATCCCTGACCACGGATATAGGACATTCTTTTAACCCACCAGCTCCAACCCTCGACCTCGGCACAACGGACATCTACCGTTACTGGCTCCTCCCCATGACCGCGGCAAGTATCTGGACTACCCTCTCTCTCCAACCCCGACCCGGCTACGCTGACAATCCAGGCGTGCCTCCACTGCTGTGGGTGCGCAGTTTCTACTTTCCCACCTCAGTACCGGGGGTCCGCCTTGTTCGTGGTGAGTGCAAGGGTCACAATTAGAGAGGGTTGGGGTTCCTTACAATGCATCTGATCTCAGACGCGCTATTAGAGAGGGTTGGGGCTCCTTTGAATGCATCTGATCTCAGACGCGCTATTAGAGAAAGTTGGGATTCCTTACAATGCAGATTTCAGACGCGCTGTTAGAGAGGGTTGGGGCTCCTTACAATGTATTTGATCAATGCATTGTAAGGAACTCCAACCCTGTCTAGTGTGTATTTGTGAACTGTAAGGTGCTTGACTAATACACAGGAAGAATATCATTGTTTTCGATTAAAAATATCAAAGAATGTGTTACTTTAACGAGCGCTTTCTCTTTTTTTGAATCTCCAATATACTATTTGCCAAGTGGGACTGATGAAATCACCAAAAACTACTGTAGCAGGTCCCCTTTGGTTGTCAATACGTTACTTTGAAGTGGAAGGGAGAGACCTACTGAGGCCAATATACTAAGCATCGCAAACTGAGCGGGGGGAGGGGTGGAGGGTTTCGGCGCATGTCAAACTTCAATTGCACTCGTGTACTAAGTTCAAATTTCTCCATCTGCGCCCAGCCCCAAAATACTGTTTAGCGCACAGAAATGGATTGCACTTGGTGTATAAAAGTCAATGGTACATACTAATATCTATATAAATATATACAGTGTTCGACAAATCACCCAAAAATCTACTCGCCCAACCAAAAAATCTACTCGCCACCTAGTCCCGCCCCCAACCCCGCCCCTAGTCCCGCCCCCAACCCCGCCCCTAGTCCCGCCCCCAACCCCGCCCCCAACCCCGCTTTAAAATAAAACATATGAATAAAATCCATTTAAATGACAAATATATTTATTGTATTACATTATACTACAATTAGCCCTTGTTACGTGTGTGTGTGTGTGTGTGTGTGTGTGTCTGTGTAAATGTCGATCTAGAAATAAAAGCCAGGTGTGAATGACTAGTTTCCTGCACCCCTTAATCAGTGTCTGGATGCCCCCGCTTCACAATATCTAAAGCAGAACCCCCATTCACCTGCGCTCCGGCGTCATGACGTCACGTTGCCCTAGTAACGTGACGTCACATGACCTCACAGCGTCATTTTGATGCCGCGTTGCCATGGCGACGCAGGAAGGAAGCCGCCGGAGCCTAGGTAAGTGAAGGTTTACAGAGGCCCTGCAGCTCCCCCGGCACTTAATTTAAGTGCCTTCGGGAAGCGCGCGGGGCCTCTGTAAACCCCACGCCCCCCAGACGGCAGTCTTGCGCCCCGCGTGGGGGTCGCGCCCCCCAGTTTGCGCACCGCTGTTCTAGAAATCCAATCGGATAAGGCTCTTTCTGCACGCTTTTGCACAACTCCCAGCTACTAGAATATCCCCCTGTGTCTATCCAAGAGGAGGTTTTAGTGTACTGACAAAAAACATCCCAAAATAAATTGTAATTAAGGCTGCGAGGTGTCACTGTATATAGAACATAGATCCAGTAGCACTCTCATTGTAAAAGACTCATCTCTATCCCCCCACAAATAAGCAGGGGGACCCATTCAAAGCCCATAATGTGTATGTCTAAGCATTAAAGCAAAGTGCAGTGCTGTACCAAAGTAGTAGTTTAGTTTAGACTGCCCTTGAATGGAGTTGAACACTTCCCCAGTGCTGGAATTAGACATAAAAGGTCTATGCAGCAACATAGAGTAGTTGTGTTTAGACGCATGGCTCTATTTTTTGGAGCAGAGCCGCAGCATATATACTGTAAGAACAGTTTCTTACTTCTGACGCGGTATGTTAGACTTATGGCACTTCAGATATGGAGGATTGTTTTGGGCAAATAAAAGGTTAAAAAAAAGTATCAGAGAAATGCAACTTGTGACGCATCTCATTTTAATCTGTGCACCATGTAACTGCCCCCAACTCATCCTACTCACTCTCCCCAAGGTGCAGATTGGGGCAGAGACGCAGAATGTGATACATCTGATTATAATCTGTGCACCATGTAACTCCCCCCAACTCCTTCTACTGACTCTCCCCAAGGTGCAAGCTGGGGCAGAGACGCAGACTGTGATACATCTCATTATAATCTGTGTGCCATGTAACTCCTCCCCAACTCCTCCTACTGACTCTCCCCAAGGTGCATGCTGGGGCAGAGACGCAGACTGTGATACATCTCATTATAATCTGTGATACTTTATCTTGCCATGAAGTCAATGCATTTGAACCCAGTGATACAGTATGTTGATCCCACTGCTGTCAGTGGCACTGTCCATATGTGTACTTGTGTCACCCAATGTATGTAATACAATGTATCACAGTAGCTGTGATTTTTATGACTGCTACTCAAGTTAACCACTTCTCAACCACTTGAAATTAAATGTCAACAGTAGCTGATTTCTCTATTATGACATCACGAGACAGTATCATTGAGCCTCCTAGGAGATGCCAGCAGCAGTGTTCTGTAATGACATCATGGAATCGCCTTAGAGACTGAGATAAATACACAAATGTAAACTTGTTTGTGCGTGACTTGAATTAGTTCCCGAAGGAAACCGTTAGTTTTGTGGACATCTCAGAGATAGGAAAAGAGTGGCGCTGTACAGAGAGACTAATTATCTCCACCTTAACTCTGTATCATGGCAGGTAGGAAGCAACGTGACCTTTACATACCCAAAAAGAAATGGATAATATCTATATTTCTGAACTGTTTACTTTCACAATGTTTTATGGGGTTCAGAACAGATAACATGACTCCTATCAATGGATGGGAGAAAGAAGACGGATGGGGTGGGGGGCGGGGGGGAGGGACGGAGGTAGACAACACCCAGGGGGGTTAGGTACCTGGCCTTAATTGGATAATATTTTTTTTTATAAATGTCAAAACTGATTTATTATAGATACATACACACATATTTGTTTTATTGTATTTACTTTTATATCTGGCTTGTAATTCAAAATCTTAAATGATTTGAACAGTAATGTATAGAAAAGAACACATGTACTGTATACATAAATGTCAAAGCGGCAAACGTCTATGGGATCTATGGGATAGTAAAAAAAGACACAGGAACCTTAGTGTATACAGTAGGATTAGTTATGTATAAGGCATGCTTTTTCCTTGCCCTAAGTTTAGGTCAATAACTATTGGACCAATTCTACACCGTGGGGTGTAATGTTCGACTACTTTCAGCCATATCCTTAAATTATTGTCTACAGCAGTGTTTTTCAACCACGGATCCTAGGAACCCTAGGATTCCCCGGGCATCCCTAAAGGGTTCGCTGTAATTTTTAGGTCATTTTAAAATTGTACTTAATACAGAAGAATTTACAGTACAATGCATCTTATCTCAAACACGCTATTGGAGAGGGTTGGGGTTCCTTACAATGCATCTGATCTCAGACGCGCTATTAGAGAGGGTTGGGGCTCCTTACAATGCATCTGATCTCAGAAGCGCTATTAGAGAGGATTGGGGTTCCTCACACTTCATCTGATCTCAGACGCACTATTAGATAGGGTTGGGGTATATTACAATGCATCTCATCTTAGACTCGTTGTTAGAGAGGGTTGGGGTCCCTCAGAATTTCACATATGGTTCCTTAACCAAAAAAAGGTTGGAAACCACTACTCTACAGTAATACAAAGGCCCCAAAAAAGACAAAGCCACAAAACGAGGGCAGAATCTGCCACTTGATTTACAGATATAGCTGACCTGAGTGCTCCTCCAGATACCTCAATATACCAGACGTCTCAGAATACCACACCATAATATTACCACAAAATACTACAGTAGGAACAGGCAATTTTTATGTTTTTATTTTTATTTTTAAAGATCCAGTTCCGAAAGCTATGGTACATCTATATTTGTCATTGTGTTCATAGGTGGACATGAAAGCAGGTGATGGACTGCACAAGTTTTATATGCCAGTTGCCACTTTGTGTTGAAAACTACCTAGAAATAGTTTTCTGTCTGTGTTACATCCCAACACATCATATATGTATATGTATATGTATAAATATATATCTATATATATATTTATAGATTAAACCCCATATATTGAGCTAAAATGTACGGGTGCTCTGGTGTTTCAATACATAGCAATGCTATAGAAGGCAATCATGGAGCTTGCTTAAAAATGTATTTAAATATTGAAACTTCTGACCACTATTGATCAGAGTAGTGGTATGTAACATTGATAATCAAATAAATGTGTTTTCCCAGCAAGCCATTATCCCTGTTAGTGCTTGCTATTCATAACAAAACAAAGACCACCAAAAACTTTATTCAAAACCAGAACCAAAACCCCAAATATTTTAAAGGCAAAATAAAAATACCAAGCCAAGTGAGCATCTCTATGTATTTCATATGTATTTGATATCAAGAATATCTTTTAGCAGGTCTGTTAAAGCAGTCCTAACCCCCCAAAGTCAGGCTTTCAGGATATCCCAGCTTCAGCGGAGGTGGCTCAATCCGTCCCTGCTTCAGCACAGCTCGCTCAATCAGTCCCTGCTTCAGCACAGGTGACTCAATCAGAGGCTGATTGAGTGATTGGGCCACCTGTGCTAAAGCTGGAATATCCTGAAAAGTTGACCTATTGTGGGGGGTTTGATGACTGGAGTTGAGTCCCCGTGTGTTAAAGAAATGTGCCTTGATTGTGCTTTTCTGGCCCTTCACTTTTACCTTTCTTCCTTACAGATCAGTTTTTAAATTCCTCTGCTGTGAACCCTCCACCGACCTGCAGTGCTCCTGCAGTCACCACTGCTTACCCTTCATGGAGCAACAGCTTCCACCCAGTAGGGAGGAATACAGAAGTCTACAGACATGGGGCCCAAGGCATGATTTTGCAACAAGGGTCTGCAGGAACACCAATGTATCTACAGCAGATCCCACAGGCAACACGCGCTTACCCTCGTGTATCGGACATGAACGGAGGATTCTACCACACTGCTACAGGAGGATACACAGGATTTGCAGGACAGGTTAGGGGAGAAGCCACAACGCAGCCTGTTACTTTCCGTCCCAACACACATTTGGAAAGACGTGCTACAATAGGGCCTTGTATAATGGCCACCCAGTATGCACAACTTCAGCAGCCACCATTCATACCCCTTAGAGGAATGCAGACCTTACAAGGTGAGATATGGAGAATCTTTACTAATCATTGTTCAAAATCTTCTCCTTGACCGATACCATTACCTGTTATAAAGATCTTTAATTACGGTCATTCGCCACTGTAGTGTTACAAATATATAGAACTCTACAGTATGTAGTCCTCGCCAATACTGAAGGGATTAAGCATGTGTTTGCTTTTCTTCCTTTGTGTTATTATGTACAATGTGTTGGTATTTATGATAATTGATTATTTCTCCTTTTTGATTTTGTTACAGTGTGTCAGACCTCGCTTGGAGCCCAACATATTTCCCAGGCCAGTTTAATTACACAAGGAGCAGTTCAGCTTGCTGCTAATGAAAAAAGTGAACCACCTCTAATGTACCCAACTCAACCAGCTCGGAAGCTGAGCCACCTCTCAAAGTTACATATTGATGTGCAAAGCAACAAAGAGTTATATGTGCCAGTGTGGAAAAGGGGTGGGTTAAAAGATATGGCGAAGAGATCTTCAGAGGTGAAGGCCCCCTCACATATTGCTCAGAAGGTTCGTAATAACGTGCTGAGTTCAGTGAAGACTGAGTGTCCGTCAAAGTCTGAGGGGGTACCAAAGTGCTCCAAAGTGGAAACAAAGAAGAAAAAGATCATTTATTCAGCTGCAAAGGATCAAGTCCCTCAAACTGCACTGCAAAAGAAGGTAAAACCAATGTCAAAGCCAGTAAATCATTCTTCTGCTCCTATACCAGGGAAGTCACCCCATGGCCCACAATCTGGTGACGAGGCTGTTCTGTTAAAAAAGATGAAACGTGTTTGTCTCTCAGGTGCCCACATTTCCAATAAGGTATCTGAAAAGATGCAGCAAAGCCGTGAAGGTACAATGGATGCAAAGACACCTGCTGTTACTCATATTAATCCTAAACTGAAGAAAACTCAGGAGATAAGGATCAAACGTAAAGATGCAAAGACTCCTGCAGTTACTCATAGTCCTGAGCGGAAGACACCTCAGGAGATGGGGATCAAACGTAAATATGCAAAAACTCCTGCAGTTACTCATAGTCCTGAGCGGAAGACACCTCAGGAGATGGGGATCAAACTTAAAAATGCAAAGACTCCTGCAGTTACTCATTGTCCTGAGCGGAAGACACCTCAGGAGATCGGGATCAAACGTAAATATGCAAAAACACCTGCTGTTACTCATAGTCCTGAGCGGAAGACACCTCAGGAGATGGGGATCAAATGTAAAGATGCAAAGTCTCCTGCAGTTACTCATAGTCCTGAGCGGAAGACACCTCAAGAGATGGGGATCAAACGTAAACAGAACAGCAATATTAAGCAGCTAGTGAAGAAAACAAAGAACCAGACCAGCGTTTTCAGTTTTGAGCAAGCGCTGGCTTGTGGTACTGATAATAACCCCAAAGCTCTCAAAAGAAAAAGTGCTAATCAGCCTGGAGTGAATTCAGAAGTTCTTGGGAAGGGCAAGAAGTCATTGGAACCTTCTGAACAAGGAAAGGTGAAAGCCCATCACAGCAACCTCAGCCTCCAAATGATTAACTCTGTTCAAGTATTTCACCCATTGGGTAAAAAAGCAGGTCCCACAGGTCCAGGGGCACCCGCAGAATCCATTACACTTGGAAATAAGCTTGGACCAATGCAAGGACGCCAAAGCCAGACTTCTGCTTCTCATGTTCAGTGGTCTCTTACTGATGCGATTAAAAGGTTCATGGCCAAAAAACAGGACAGTATTTCTGGAATTAAAGGTGTCGGTATTAATGCCAGGCCTAGGCTATTTAAAATACATGAGTACACAAGACCTGACATTAAAACCAGTGAAATCAAACAACATGGGGAAAACAAAGCTTCAGTTATAGAGAATCCCAAACACTTCCCAGTGATATCCATAGAACAGGAAGCTGCAGTAAGATGCATTGAAAAGGTGAGCCAAACCACTATCCCCATTCCAGCTCCTGGCATTAAAACCAGTGAAATCAAACAACGTGGGGAAAACAAAGCTTCAGTTATAGAGAATCCCAAACACTTCCCAGTGATATCCATAGAACGGAAAGCTGCAGTGACATGCATTAAAAAGGTCAGCCAAACCACTATCCCCATTCAAGCTCCTTTCAACCAGAAGCACCAGCTTTCTAACCTGCAGCTTCCTATCAATGTACCCAGCAGAGTGGACAACTTCACTCCATCCTTCTGTCAACAGCCTCTCCAAGAGCTTGAGGTTTCCATACCTATTCCACCAGAACAGAGAGAGGAGAGAGAGGCTATGAAAAGGAAATCACAACTGGAGAGGGAGTAAGCCTGTCAACATACCTCCAAGGGGAGGCTACAGTGCTTTGTTCAGAGGCAGAAGGATCATAACATCTCTAAACGTTACGGATACCCACCATCCAGACTTATTTCCCCCATGAGATACTTAAGCCCTAAAAAAACAAAAAAAAACCCTGACTAATCTGTAACTGATGCCAAGCTCTGTGACTATCTGTAAATAAGATTTATATTTATAAGTCAGTTTGTAACATATTTTACTAAGAATATATTTAAAACTCTTCAATAAAATGTATCTATTTTCAATTGAACTCTTTATTTACTAAAGAAACTATTTACAAATGCCAAGGGTTATTGAAATTCTGCAAATTAACTTTAGATTACCCTCTTGATACGAGAGAGAGAGAGAGAGAGAGAGAGAGAGATAAGTAAGTCGGACCCCACTTATGAGAGAGAAACAGATAAATATTTAACTATATGCTTTGTCATGTTGTATGTTGTATGTATGTATGTACTGTATGTCTTTATTTATATAGCGCCATTTATGTAGAAAGCGCTTCACTGCAGTAATACACGTGACAATCATATAAATAATACAAATAACAGATCATGGGAATAAGTGCTTCAGACATAAAAGTAACATTTAGGAAAAGGAGTCCCTGCTCTGAAGAGCTTACAATCTAATTGGTAGGTAGAACATACAGAGACAGTAGGACGGCGTTCTGGTAAGTGCGTCTGCAATGGGCCAAGCTTTTTGTATGCGGTCTATAGTATCAGCCTCGGAGCTACTCACATGCTTCTTTAAGCAGATGTGTTAGAATGTGGGTCTTAAAGGTGGATAGAGAAGGTGCTAGTCGGGTATTGATGGGAAGGGCACTCCAGAGGTGAGGGCAGTCAGTGAGAAAGGTTTAAGGCGAGAGAGGGCTTTAGATACAAAAGGGGTAGATAGAAGACATCATTGGGCGGATCGCAAGAGTCGGGATGGTGCATAGCGAGAAATTAGAGCTGAGCTGTAAGGAGGGGCAGAAGAGTGTAAAGCTTTAAAAGTGAGGAGGAGAATTGAGTGTGAGATACGGGATTTGATAGGAAGCCAGGAGAGGGATTTCAGCAGGGGAGACGCTGAGACAGATTTAGGAAAGAGTAGAGTGATTCTGGCAGCAGCGTTTAGGATAGATTGTAGGGGAGACAGGTGAGAGGCAGTAAGACCGGACAGCAGAAGGTTCCAGTATTTGAGATGGTAGAGAATGAGGGTCTGTGTCAGAGTTTTAGCTGTCGAGCAACAGTGGAAGGGCGTATCTTGCGGAAGAAAAAACGACAGGTTTAGCTACCTTTTGAATGTGAGAGAGGAGTCTGTGACCCCCAGGGCAGCGTGCTTGGGCTACTGCATGTATAGTAGTTCTTCCAACAGTAATGTGGAAGGTGGTAGTAGGGCCAGGTTTGGCATGAAATATAAGGAGTTCTGTTTTTGACATGTTAAATTTAAGTCGGCGGAGGATCATGTTGCATTGGGCTTCTCTTCCTTGTGTTTATACTGTACAATGTCACATACCCAGTAGCACTCCTTAAGACAAATATATATGGTGAGGTGGGTCTGGGGTTGAGTTTACATGGGTTTGTGTGCGCAGATTTAAATTGTTTGGAGGTCTGTGACTCCTTCCCGTTTCCAAACTTACTCTGCCCACCTTTAAAGCAGCAGTCCAAGCTGTCGTTTAAAAAAAAAAAATCCCTTTGATATGTGCATCAATACAATCCACACATTGATAAGTAATTAGCTAAGTTGCGATTGATCGGTGAAGATTCGGCTCGGGGGTTGACTAAATGGTTGCCAGTGCAGCAGAAGAGGACCAAAAATGCAAAGTTCTCTGGGGTGATCATGTGACCAGGCAGTCACTGGATACAATTGAGTTTTGCACAGCTAGGGAGAGGGCAGTGTTCAAAAAAAGGGGGGGGGGGGTTGCCAGAGCCTGTTTCAAAATAGGAAGGGGATGTGACTTTGTAAATGGTTGCTATAGAAACAAAAAATGATTGTTACATTATGATACATTAAAATTTTAATTCAGAGTTGTTTAAAAAAAAGTACTACTACTAGTAGCATTATACTAAAAAATAATACAGATGCACAGTAATACCCTCTATAGATATACCAAGAATTGTTAAGTGTGAGTGTGTGTGTGAGTTTATGACATGTGGAAGGAAGGTGGAGGGGTGAGAGTCATGGCGAGGGGAGGGGGGTGAAGGAGAGACATGGTGAGGGGAGGGGGGTGAAAGAGACATGGCGAGGGGAGGAGGGTGAAAGAGAGACATAGGTAGGGGGTGATATAGAGACATGGGAATGGGTTTAAAAGAGAGACATGGGGAGGGGTGAAAGAGACATGGGGAGTGGGTGAAAGAGACATGGGGAGTGGGTGAAAGAGTCATGGGGAGCGGCGGTGAAGAGACATGGGAACAGGGGTAAAGAGACATGGGGAGCAGGGGTGAAGAGACATGGGAGCAGGGGTGAAGAGACATTGGGAGGGGAGGGTGAAAGAGACATGGGGAGGTGATCGAGAGACATTTAGAGGGGGGGTGATAGAGAGACATTTGGAGGGGGGGGATGATAGAGAAACACGGGGAGGGGGTGCAAGAGACATAGAGAGGGGGGTGAAAGAGAGCCATGGGGTGGGGCGTGAAAAAGAGACATGGGGAGAGGGGTGAAAGAGACATGGGGAGGGAGGCGATAGAGAGACATGGGGGGATGAAAGAGACATGGGGAGGGGGGGTGAAAGAAAGCCATGGGGAGGGTGGGTCCATGATCCTCAGTTGCTGGAAGAGTGGGCCCGGGTGAGTAGTTTTTTCTTCTTCACAGGTCCGGGAGATGTTGATCAGACGGCTTCTTAGGGTCAAATAAGACATGACAGACCTTATATAAGGCCTGTGACATCACATTTGACTGAAAAATGATATATCCACCAATCTAATTGGTGGATGTACCATGTGATGGCTTCCATTTTATTTTTTGGCAGAAATGACATCATCTTAAGTGATTGGATAATAAAGGAACTATTGGATCTCAATATAAATGTAGAAAATATGCAGGGCCAAAGCTATGACAATGCTGCAAATATGCGGGGAAAGCATAATGGAGTTCAAAGACATGTTGAACATGAACCCACGTGCGTTTTATGTACCATGTAGTTCTCATTATTTGAACCTAGTGGTTAACAACACTGCCAAACCCAATATAGGTGCCATTTAATTTTTGGGCTTAATTCAACCGTTGTATAATTTCTTCCCCAGGTCCACCAACAGATAAATCATTCTTTTAAAATCCTTACCCAATTTAACACTAAAGAGAGTCTGTGAAACATGTTGGGAGCCTCGTATTGATGCAGTTAGACCAATTCGATACCACCTGGGAGCGCTCTATGTTGCAGTAGTGTATATTAAAGAAGATGTGACATTTAAAAGTGAACATCATGGCCCCCAGAGTTGAGCTGTTGCGTACACTCTCGCAAAATGTATTTGTGACTATAAATTCATATGTTGTGTAATATTTTGGTATGACATATTAAGTACAATCAATCCAGTGAACAAGCAGTCTATAAACTATGACAAAAACAAGTCCAAAGACCAAATCTGGGGCTCCAAAAAACAATCCCAACAGTAGATTTTGGGCCCTGTTTGTTTAAATCAAAAACACTACAGTAATGTCCAAGCCTTTGTCTCATAAATAGAGAGGTATCCTTACCAACTCCACTTATAAATGGTGTAAATGATCAGTCTAGGGGTTTACAGTATATACATGTAGAAAAGATGGCGCCTAGCTGGTTCTGCTCTGTTATTGAGCTATCACAAATCAGCTGTAAATGTTCACATGGAATGGCACCTAGTTAACTTTTTAAATCAATAACTGTAGACTTGCTAGTCGGCCAATATCATAGACTCTATCCTCAATAATAACAAAGTTCATTACAAGCGACTCTACGGAAAAACTCTTCGCCAGGCCATTTTGGATGACACCAAAGGAGATTATGAAACCAAAGGGTGCATCAGTTCAATCCTGCTCCTGTGGGTTGCTGCATGACACCTTTTGGTGTGTTGTTCGCTAGGGAGATAGTACAAAGTGAAAAATGTGCGATGCACAACCGGAACGAAAAAATAAATGAACTGGAGAGAGTGTACAGTAACTACACAATTTGCTTTTAATAACTCATCTAATCAAATGACCGGCAACAAAAGCGCGCGCACACAGAGGTTTTCAAACATCTCTATGGAGCTTGGTCCCACCCCCCGTTCGTGTCACGTGTCACTCACGCGCGGCGCGCTCACGGGACGATCGTGCACCACTCCCCAGCTGCGACACAACACCCGTAACAATGCCCACCTGTCTCCTGCGCTCTGCGTCCAATCACAGCTCCCGCGGGGCCACACCTCCGTTCCGCCTCTCACTTTCATTGCTCCAGTCCTCCTATTTAATCTCTGCTTGCTCAGTTACACATTGCTGAGCATAGACCATAGTAGCCTTGTGTTCCTACATTCCTGCTTTGCCTTGCGCCTTGCCTCTCTTGCTTTCAGTTTGACCTCATGTGTACCGACACGGCTAGACTCTTGGACGCTCTCTGTATAACGACCCCAGCTTGCCCTCGACTACCTGCATCTCTCCATCCCTGACCACGGATATAGGACATTCTTTTAACCCACCAGCTCCAACCCTCGACCTCGGCACAACGGACATCTACCGTTACTGGCTCCTCCCCATGACCGCGGCAAGTATCTGGACTACCCTCTCTCTCCAACCCCGACCCGGCTACGCTGACAATCCAGGCGTGCCTCCACTGCTGTGGGTGCGCAGTTTCTACTTTCCCACCTCAGTACCGGGGGTCCGCCTTGTTCGTGGTGAGTGCAAGGGTCACAATTAGAGAGGGTTGGGGTTCCTTACAATGCATCTGATCTCAGACGCGCTATTAGAGAGGGTTGGGGCTCCTTTGAATGCATCTGATCTCAGACGCGCTATTAGAGAAAGTTGGGATTCCTTACAATGCAGATTTCAGACGCGCTGTTAGAGAGGGTTGGGGCTCCTTACAATGTATTTGATCAATGCATTGTAAGGAACCCCAACCCTCTCTAGTGTGTATTTGTGAACTGTAAGGTGCTTGACTAATACACTGGAAGAATATCATTGTTTTCGATTAAAAATATCAAAGAATGTGTTACTTTAACGAGCGCTTTCTCTTTTTTTGAATCTCCAATATACTATTTGCCAAGTGGGACTGATGAAATCACCAAAAACTACTGTAGCAGGTCCCCTTTGGTTGTCAATACGTTACTTTGAAGTGGAAGGGAGAGACCTACTGAGGCCAATATACTAAGCATCGCAAACTGAGCGGGGGGAGGGGTGGAGGGTTTCGGCGCATGTCAAACTTCAATTGCACTCGTGTACTAAGTTCAAATTTCTCCATCTGCGCCCAGCCCCAAAATACTGTTTAGCGCACAGAAATGGATTGCACTTGGTGTATAAAAGTCAATGGTACATACACTGGCGACACACTTTATTCGAGCTCGGCTAGTCCCACGAATTCGGGTATACCCGGGTGTATTGAGGTTTGTGACTGTTTTCTGCCCGAGTGCATTGAGGTATTTTCCAAGCAGGGATTGAAGCATTTTATTCCCGCTGGCTGCAATACTGCACAGTATATATATATATACTGCATTACAATTCATGAATTTATGCCATCTGGTAGACACGCGAAGCATTGCAGCCTATTAAATCCTAATCATTATCATTTAACAGATCAGCCGCCCGTCAGCCAGGCATGAACCCAGGCTGGGAAGGCAAACGCAACGGGGCTTGTCAGAGGTGAGGAGCGGCGCAATCCAGGTATCTGCCAGGTACATACTGGGTATTTGCTCGAATAAAGTGTGTCGGTGCAGTACTAATATCTATATAAATATATACAGTGTTCGACAAATCACCCAAAAATCTACTCGCCCAACCAAAAAATCTACTCGCCACCTAGTCCCGCCCCCAACCCCGCCCCTAGTCCCGCCCCCAACCCCGCCCCCAACCCCGCTTTAAAATAAAACATATGAATAAAATCCATTTAAATGACACATATATTTATTGTATTACATTATACTACAATTAGCCCTTGTTACGTGTGTGTGTGTGTGTGTGTCTGTGTAAATGTCGATCTAGAAATAAAAGCCAGGTGTGAATGACTAGTTTCCTGCACCCCTTAATCAGTGTCTGGATGCCCCCGCTTCACAATATCTAAAGCAGAACCCCCATTCACCTGCGCTCCGGCGTCATGACGTCACGTTGCCCTAGTAACGTGACGTCACATGACCTCACAGCGTCATTTTGATGCCGCGTTGCCATGGCGACGCAGGAAGGAAGCCGCCGGAGCCTAGGTAAGTGAAGGTTTACAGAGGCCCTGCAGCTCCCCCGGCACTTAATTTAAGTGCCTTCGGGAAGCGCGCGGGGCCTCTGTAAACCCCACGCCCCCCAGACGGCAGTCTTGCGCCCCGCGTGGGGGTTGCGCCCCCCAGTTTGCGCACCGCTGTTCTAGAAATCCAATCGGATAAGGCTCTTTCTGCACGCTTTTGCACAACTCCCAGCTACTAGAATATCCCCCTGTGTCTATCCAAGAGGAGGTTTTAGTGTACTGACAAAAAACATCCCAAAATAAATTGTAATTAAGGCTGCGAGGTGTCACTGTATATAGAACATAGATCCAGTAGCACTCTCATTGTAAAAGACTCATCTCTATCCCCCCACAAATAAGCAGGGGGACCCATTCAAAGCCCATAATGTGTATGTCTGAAGCATTAAAGCAAAGTGCAGTGCTGTACCAAAGTAGTAGTTTAGTTTAGACTGCCCTTGAATGGAGTTGAACACTTCCCCAGTGCTGGAATTAGACATAAAAGGTCTATGCAGCAACATAGAGTAGTTGTGTTTAGACGCATGGCTCTATTTTTTGGAGCAGAGCCGCAGCATATATACTGTAAGAACAGTTTCTTACTTCTGACGCGGTATGTTAGACTTATGGCACTTCAGATATGGAGGATTGTTTTGGGCAAATAAAAGGTTAAAAAAAAGTATCAGAGAAATGCAACTTGTGACGCATCTCATTTTAATCTGTGCACCATGTAACTGCCCCCAACTCATCCTACTCACTCTCCCCAAGGTGCAAATTGGGGCAGAGACGCAGAATGTGATACATCTGATTATAATCTGTGCACCATGTAACTCCCCCCAACTCCTTCTACTGACTCTCCCCAAGGTGCATGCTGGGGCAGAGACGCAGACTGTGATACATCTCATTATAATCTGTGTGCCATGTAACTCCTCCCCAACTCCTCCTACTGACTCTCCCCAAGGTGCAAGCTGGGGCAGAGACGCAGACTGTGATACATCTCATTATAATCTGTGTGCCATGTAACTCCTCCCCAACTCCTCCTACTGACTCTCCCCAAGGTGCATGCTGGGGCAGAGACGCAGACTGTGATACATCTCATTATAATCTGTGATACTTTATCTTGCCATGAAGTCAATGCATTTGAACCCAGTGATACAGTATGTTGATCCCACTGCTGTCAGTGGCACTGTCCATATGTGTACTTGTGTCACCCAATGTATGTAATACAATGTATCACAGTAGCTGTGATTTTTATGACTGCTACTCAAGTTAACCACTTCTCAACCACTTGAAATTAAATGTCAACAGTAGCTGATTTCTCTATTATGACATCACGAGACAGTATCATTGAGCCTCCTAGGAGATGCCAGCAGCAGTGTTCTGTAATGACATCATGGAATCGCCTTAGAGACTGAGATAAATACACAAATGTAAACTTGTTTGTGAGTGACTTGAATTAGTTCCCGAAGGAAACCGTTAGTTTTGTGGACATCTCAGAGATAGGAAAAGAGTGGCGCTGTACAGAGAGACTAATTATCTCCACCTTAACTCTGTATCATGGCAGGTAGGAAGCAACGTGACCTTTACATACCCAAAAAGAAATGGATAATATCTATATTTCTGAACTGTTTACTTTCACAATGTTTTATGGGGTTCAGAACAGATAACATGACTCCTATCAATGGATGGGAGAAAGAAGACGGATGGGGTGGGGGGCGGGGGGGGAGGGACGGAGGTAGACAACACCCAGGGGGGTTAGGTACCTGGCCTTAATTGGATAATATTTTTTTTTATAAATGTCAAAACTGATTTATTATAGATACATACACACATATTTGTTTTATTGTATTTACTTTTATATCTGGCTTGTAATTCAAAATCTTAAATGATTTGAACAGTAATGTATAGAAAAGAACACATGTACTGTATACATAAATGTCAAAGCGGCAAACGTCTATGGGATCTATGGGATAGTAAAAAAAGACACAGGAACCTTAGTGTATACAGTAGGATTAGTTATGTATAAGGCATGCTTTTTCCTTGCCCTAAGTTTAGGTCAATAACTATTGGACCAATTCTACACCGTGGGGTGTAATGTTCGACTACTTTCAGCCATATCCTTAAATTATTGTCTACAGCAGTGTTTTTCAACCACGGATCCTAGGAACCCTAGGATTCCCCGGGCATCCCTAAAGGGTTCGCTGTAATTTTTAGGTCATTTTAAAATTGTACTTAATACAGAAGAATTTACAGTACAATGCATCTTATCTCAAACGCGCTATTGGAGAGGGTTGGGGTTCCTTACAATGCATCTGATCTCAGACGCGCTATTAGAGAGGGTTGGGGCTCCTTACAATGCATCTGATCTCAGAAGCGCTATTAGAGAGGATTGGGGTTCCTCACACTTCATCTGATCTCAGACGCACTATTAGATAGGGTTGGGGTATATTACAATGCATCTCATCTTAGACTCGTTGTTAGAGAGGGTTGGGGTCCCTCAGAATTTCACATATGGTTCCTTAACCAAAAAAAGGTTGGAAACCACTACTCTACAGTAATACAAAGGCCCCAAAAAAGACAAAGCCACAAAACGAGGGCAGAATCTGCCACTTGATTTACAGATATAGCTGACCTGAGTGCTCCTCCAGATACCTCAATATACCAGACGTCTCAGAATACCACACCATAATATTACCACAAAATACTACAGTAGGAACAGGCAATTTTTATGTTTTTATTTTTAAAGATCCAGTTCCGAAAGCTATGGTACATCTATATTTGTCATTGTGTTCATAGGTGGACATGAAAGCAGGTGATGGACTGCACAAGTTTTATATGCCAGTTGCCACTTTGTGTTGAAAACTACCTAGAAATAGTTTTCTGTCTGTGTTACATCCCAACACATCATATATGTATATGTATATGTATAAATATATATCTATATATATATTTATAGATTAAACCCCATATATTGAGCTAAAATGTACGGGTGCTCTGGTGTTTCAATACATAGCAATGCTATAGAAGGCAATCATGGAGCTTGCTTAAAAATGTATTTAAATATTGAAACTTCTGACCACTATTGATCAGAGTAGTGGTATGTAACATTGATAATCAAATAAATGTGTTTTCCCAGCAAGCCATTATCCCTGTTAGTGCTTGCTATTCATAACAAAACAAAGACCACCAAAAACTTTATTCAAAACCAGAACCAAAACCCCAAATATTTTAAAGGCAAAATAAAAATACCAAGCCAAGTGAGCATCTCTATGTATTTCATATGTATTTGATATCAAGAATATATTTTAGCAGGTCTGTTAAAGCAGTCCTAACCCCCCAAAGTCAGGCTTTCAGGATATCCCAGCTTCAGCGGAGGTGGCTCAATCCGTCCCTGCTTCAGCACAGCTCGCTCAATCAGTCCCTGCTTCAGCACAGGTGACTCAATCAGAGGCTGATTGAGTGATTGGGCCACCTGTGCTAAAGCTGGAATATCCTGAAAAGTTGACCTATTGTGGGGGGTTTGATGACTGGAGTTGAGTCCCCGTGTGTTAAAGAAATGTGCCTTGATTGTGCTTTTCTGGCCCTTCACTTTTACCTTTCTTCCTTACAGATCAGTTTTTAAATTCCTCTGCTGTGAACCCTCCACCGACCTGCAGTGCTCCTGCAGTCACCACTGCTTACCCTTCATGGAGCAACAGCTTCCACCCAGTAGGGAGGAATACAGAAGTCTACAGACATGGGGCCCAAGGCATGATTTTGCAACAAGGGTCTGCAGGAACACCAATGTATCTACAGCAGATCCCACAGGCAACACGCGCTTACCCTCGTGTATCGGACATGAACGGAGGATTCTACCACACTGCTACAGGAGGATACACAGGATTTGCAGGACAGGTTAGGGGAGAAGCCACAACGCAGCCTGTTACTTTCCGTCCCAACACACATTTGGAAAGACGTGCTACAATAGGGCCTTGTATAATGGCCACCCAGTATGCACAACTTCAGCAGCCACCATTCATACCCCTTAGAGGAATGCAGACCTTACAAGGTGAGATATGGAGAATCTTTACTAATCATTGTTCAAAATCTTCTCCTTGACCGATACCATTACCTGTTATAAAGATCTTTAATTACGGTCATTCGCCACTGTAGTGTTACAAATATATAGAACTCTACAGTATGTAGTCCTCGCCAATACTGAAGGGATTAAGCATGTGTTTGCTTTTCTTCCTTTGTGTTATTATGTACAATGTGTTGGTATTTATGATAATTGATTATTTCTCCTTTTTGATTTTGTTACAGTGTGTCAGACCTCGCTTGGAGCCCAACATATTTCCCAGGCCAGTTTAATTACACAAGGAGCAGTTCAGCTTGCTGCTAATGAAAAAAGTGAACCACCTCTAATGTACCCAACTCAACCAGCTCGGAAGCTGAGCCACCTCTCAAAGTTACATATTGATGTGCAAAGCAACAAAGAGTTATATGTGCCAGTGTGGAAAAGGGGTGGGTTAAAAGATATGGCGAAGAGATCTTCAGAGGTGAAGGCCCCCTCACATATTGCTCAGAAGGTTCGTAATAACGTGCTGAGTTCAGTGAAGACTGAGTGTCCGTCAAAGTCTGAGGGGGTACCAAAGTGCTCCAAAGTGGAAACAAAGAAGAAAAAGATCCTTTATTCAGCTGCAAAGGATCAAGTCCCTCAAACTGCACTGCAAAAGAAGGTAAAACCAATGTCAAAGCCAGTAAATCATTCTTCTGCTCCTATACCAGGGAAGTCACCCCATGGCCCACAATCTGGTGACGAGGCTGTTCTGTTAAAAAAGATGAAACGTGTTTGTCTCTCAGGTGCCCACATTTCCAATAAGGTATCTGAAAAGATGCAGCAAAGCCGTGAAGGTACAATGGATGCAAAGACACCTGCTGTTACTCATATTAATCCTAAACTGAAGAAAACTCAGGAGATAGGGATCAAACGTAAAGATGCAAAGACTCCTGCAGTTACTCATAGTCCTGAGCGGAAGACACCTCAGGAGATGGGGATCAAACGTAAATATGCAAAAACTCCTGCAGTTACTCATAGTCCTGAGCGGAAGACACCTCAGGAGATGGGGATCAAACTTAAAAATGCAAAGACTCCTGCAGTTACTCATTGTCCTGAGCGGAAGACACCTCAGGAGATCGGGATCAAACGTAAATATGCAAAAACACCTGCTGTTACTCATAGTCCTGAGCGGAAGACACCTCAGGAGATGGGGATCAAATGTAAAGATGCAAAGTCTCCTGCAGTTACTCATAGTCCTGAGCGGAAGACACCTCAAGAGATGGGGATCAAACGTAAACAGAACAGCAATATTAAGCAGCTAGTGAAGAAAACAAAGAACCAGACCAGCGTTTTCAGTTTTGAGCAAGCGCTGGCTTGTGGTACTGATAATAACCCCAAAGCTCTCAAAAGAAAAAGTGCTTATCAGCCTGGAGTGAATTCAGAAGTTCTTGGGAAGGGCAAGAAGTCATTGGAACCTTCTGAACAAGGAAAGGTGAAAGCCCATCACAGCAACCTCAGCCTCCAAATGATTAACTCTGTTCAAGTATTTCACCCATTGGGTAAAAAAGCAGGTCCCACAGGTCCAGGGGCACCCGCTGAATCCATTACACTTGGAAATAAGCTTGGACCAATGCAAGGACGCCAAAGCCAGACTTCTGCTTCTCATGTTCAGTGGTCTCTTACTGATGCGATTAAAAGGTTCATGGCCAAAAAACAGGACAGTATTTCTGGAATTAAAGGTGTCGGTATTAATGCCAGGCCTAGGCTATTTAAAATACATGAGTACACAAGACCTGACATTAAAACCAGTGAAATCAAACAACATGGGGAAAACAAAGCTTCAGTTATAGAGAATCCCAAACACTTCCCAGTGATATCCATAGAACAGGAAGCTGCAGTAAGATGCATTGAAAAGGTGAGCCAAACCACTATCCCCATTCCAGCTCCTGGCATTAAAACCAGTGAAATCAAACAACGTGGGGAAAACAAAGCTTCAGTTATAGAGAATCCCAAACACTTCCCAGTGATATCCATAGAACGGAAAGCTGCAGTGACATGCATTAAAAAGGTCAGCCAAACCACTATCCCCATTCAAGCTCCTTTCAACCAGAAGCACCAGCTTTCTAACCTGCAGCTTCCTATCAATGTACCCAGCAGAGTGGACAACTTCACTCCATCCTTCTGTCAACAGCCTCTCCAAGAGCTTGAGGTTTCCATACCTATTCCACCAGAACAGAGAGAGGAGAGAGAGGCTATGAAAAGGAAATCACAACTGGAGAGGGAGTAAGCCTGTCAACATACCTCCAAGGGGAGGCTACAGTGCTTTGTTCAGAGGCAGAAGGATCATAACATCTCTAAACGTTACGGATACCCACCATCCAGACTTATTTCCCCCATGAGATACTTAAGCCCTAAAAAAACAAAAAAAACCCCTGACTAATCTGTAACTGATGCCAAGCTCTGTGACTATCTGTAAATAAGATTTATATTTATAAGTCAGTTTGTAACATATTTTACTAAGAATATATTTAAAACTCTTCAATAAAATGTATCTATTTTCAATTGAACTCTTTATTTACTAAAGAAACTATTTACAAATGCCAAGGGTTATTGAAATTCTGCAAATTAACTTTAGATTACCCTCTTGATGATACGAGAGAGAGAGAGAGAGAGAGAGAGAGAGAGAGAGAGAGAGAGAGAGAGAGAGAGAGAGAGAGAGAGAGAGAGAGATAAGTAAGTCGGACCCCACTTATGAGAGAGAAACAGATAAATATTTAACTATATGCTTTGTCATGTTGTATGTTGTATGTATGTATGTACTGTATGTCTTTATTTATATAGCGCCATTTATGTAGAAAGCGCTTCACCGCAGTAATACACGTGACAATCATATAAATAATACAAATAACAGATCATGGGAATAAGTGCTTCAGACATAAAAGTAACATTTAGGAAAAGGAGTCCCTGCTCTGAAGAGCTTACAATCTAATTGGTAGGTAGAACATACAGAGACAGTAGGACGGCGTTCTGGTAAGTGCGTCTGCAATGGGCCAAGCTTTTTGTATGCGGTCTATAGTATCAGCCTCGGAGCTACTCACATGCTTCTTTAAGCAGATGTGTTAGAATGTGGGTCTTAAAGGTGGATAGAGAAGGTGCTAGTCGGGTATTGATGGGAAGGGCACTCCAGAGGTGAGGGCAGTCAGTGAGAAAGGTTTAAGGCGAGAGAGGGCTTTAGATACAAAAGGGGTAGATAGAAGACATCATTGGGCGGATCGCAAGAGTCGGGATGGTGCATAGCGAGAAATTAGAGCTGAGCTGTAAGGAGGGGCAGAAGAGTGTAAAGCTTTAAAAGTGAGGAGGAGAATTGAGTGTGAGATACGGGATTTGATAGGAAGCCAGGAGAGGGATTTCAGCAGGGGAGACGCTGAGACAGATTTAGGAAAGAGTAGAGTGATTCTGGCAGCAGCGTTTAGGATAGATTGTAGGGGAGACAGGTGAGAGGCAGTAAGACCGGACAGCAGAAGGTTCCAGTATTTGAGATGGTAGAGAATGAGGGTCTGTGTCAGAGTTTTAGCTGTCGAGCAACAGTGGAAGGGAGTATCTTGCGGAAGAAAAAACGACAGGTTTAGCTACCTTTTGAATGTGAGAGAGGAGTCTGTGACCCCCAGGGCAGCGTGCTTGGGCTACTGCATGTATAGTAGTTCTTCCAACAGTAATGTGGAAGGTGGTAGTAGGGCCAGGTTTGGCATGAAATATAAGGAGTTCTGTTTTTGACATGTTAAATTTAAGTCGGCGGAGGATCATGTTGCATTGGGCTTCTCTTCCTTGTGTTTATATTGTACAATGTCACATACCCAGTAGCACTCCTTAAGACAAATATATATGGTGAGGTGGGTCTGGGGTTGAGTTTACATGGGTTTGTGTGCGCAGATTTAAATTGTTTGGAGGTCTGTGACTCCTCCCCGTTTCCAAACTTACTCTGCCCACCTTTAAAGCAGCAGTCCAAGCTGTCGTTTAAAAAAAAAAAAATCCCTTTGATATGTGCATCAATACAATCCACACATTGATAAGTAATTAGCTAAGTTGCGATTGATCGGTGAAGATTCGGCTCGGGGGTTGACTAAATGGTTGCCAGTGCAGCAGAAGAGGACCAAAAATGCAAAGTTCTCTGGGGTGATCATGTGACCAGGCAGTCACTGGATACAATTGAGTTTTGCACAGCTAGGGAGAGGGCAGTGTTCAAAAAAAGGGGGGGGGGGGTTGCCAGAGCCTGTTTCAAAATAGGAAGGGGATGTGACTTTGTAAATGGTTGCTATAGAAACAAAAAATGATTGTTACATTATGATACATTAAAATTTTAATTCAGAGTTGTTTAAAAAAAAGTACTACTACTAGTAGCATTATACTAAAAAATAATACAGATGCACAGTAATACCCTCTATAGATATACCAAGAATTGTTAAGTGTGAGTGTGTGTGTGAGTTTATGACATGTGGAAGGAAGGTGGAGGGGTGAGAGTCATGGCGAGGGGAGGGGGGTGAAGGAGAGACATGGTGAGGGGAGGGGGGTGAAAGAGACATGGCGAGGGGAGGAGGGTGAAAGAGAGACATAGGTAGGGGGTGATATAGAGACATGGGAATGGGTTTAAAAGAGAGACATGGGGAGGGGTGAAAGAGACATGGGGAGTGGGTGAAAGAGACATGGGGAGTGGGTGAAAGAGTCTTGGGGAGCGGCGGTGAAGAGACATGGGAACAGGGGTAAAGAGACATGGGGAGCAGGGGTGAAGAGACATGGGAGCAGGGGTGAAGAGACATTGGGAGGGGAGGGTGAAAGAGACATGGGGAGGTGATCGAGAGACATTTAGAGGGGGGGTGATAGAGAGACATTTGGAGGGGGGGGGATGATAGAGAAACACGGGGAGGGGGTGCAAGAGACATAGAGAGGGGGGTGAAAGAGAGCCATGGGGTGGGGCGTGAAAAAGAGACATGGGGAGAGGGGTGAAAGAGACATGGGGAGGGAGGCGATAGAGAGACATGGGGGGATGAAAGAGACATGGGGAGGGGGGGTGAAAGAAAGCCATGGGGAGGGTGGGTCCATGATCCTCAGTTGCTGGAAGAGTGGGCCCGGGTGAGTAGTTTTTTCTTCTTCACAGGTCCGGGAGATGTTGATCAGACGGCTTCTTAGGGTCAAATAAGACATGACAGACCTTATATAAGGCCTGTGACATCACATTTGACTGAAAAATGATATATCCACCAATCTAATTGGTGGATGTACCATGTGATGGCTTCCATTTTATTTTTTGGCAGAAATGACATCATCTTAAGTGATTGGATAATAAAGGAACTATTGGATCTCAATATAAATGTAGAAAATATGCAGGGCCAAAGCTATGACAATGCTGCAAATATGCGGGGAAAGCATAATGGAGTTCAAAGACATGTTGAACATGAACCCACGTGCGTTTTATGTACCATGTAGTTCTCATTATTTGAACCTAGTGGTTAACAACACTGCCAAACCCAATATAGGTGCCATTTAATTTTTGGGCTTAATTCAACCGTTGTATAATTTCTTCCCCAGGTCCACCAACAGATAAATCATTCTTTTAAAATCCTTACCCAATTTAACACTAAAGAGAGTCTGTGAAACATGTTGGGAGCCTCGTATTGATGCAGTTAGACCAATTCGATACCACCTGGGAGCGCTCTATGTTGCATTAGTGTATATTAAAGAAGATGTGACATTTAAAAGTGAACATCATGGCCCCCAGAGTAGAGCTGTTGCGTACACTCTCGCAAAATGTATTTGTGACTATAAATTCATATGTTGTGTAATATTTTGGTATGACATATTAAGTACAATCAATCCAGTGAACAAGCAGTCTATAAACTATGACAAAAACAAGTCCAAAGACCAAATCTGGGGCTCCAAAAAACAATCCCAACAGTAGATTTTGGGCCCTGTTTGTTTAAATCAAAAACACTACAGTAATGTCCAAGCCTTTGTCTCATAAATAGAGAGGTATCCTTACCAACTCCACTTATAAATGGTGTAAATGATCAGTCTAGGGGTTTACAGTATATACATGTAGAAAAGATGGCGCCTAGCTGGTTCTGCTCTGTTATTGAGCTATCACAAATCAGCTGTAAATGTTCACATGGAATGGCACCTAGTTAACTTTTTAAATCAATAACTGTAGACTTGCTAGTCGGCCAATATCATAGACTCTATCCTCAATAATAACAAAGTTCATTACAAGCGACTCTACGGAAAAACTCTTCGCCAGGCCATTTTGGATGACACCAAAGGAGATTATGAAACCAAAGGGTGCATCAGTTCAATCCTGCTCCTGTGGGTTGCTGCAGGGCACCTTTTGGTGTGTTGTTCGCTAGGGAGATAGTACAAAGTGAAAAATGTGCGATGCACAACCGGAACGAAAAAATAAATGAACTGGAGAGAGTGTACAGTAACTACACAATTTGCTTTTAATAACTCATCTAATCAAATGACCGGCAACAAAAGCGCGCGCACACAGAGGTTTTCAAACATCTCTATGGAGCTTGGTCCCACCCCCCGTTCGTGTCACGTGTCACTCACGCGCGGCGCGCTCACGGGACGATCGTGCACCACTCCCCAGCTGCGACACAACACCCGTAACAATGCCCACCTGTCTCCTGCGCTCTGCGTCCAATCACAGCTCCCGCGGGGCCACACCTCCGTTCCGCCTCTCACTTTCATTGCTCCAGTCCTCCTATTTAATCTCTGCTTGCTCAGTTACACATTGCTGAGCATAGACCATAGTAGCCTTGTGTTCCTACATTCCTGCTTTGCCTTGCGCCTTGCCTCTCTTGCTTTCAGTTTGACCTCATGTGTACCGACACGGCTAGACTCTTGGACGCTCTCTGTATAACGACCCCAGCTTGCCCTCGACTACCTGCATCTCTCCATCCCTGACCACGGATATAGGACATTCTTTTAACCCACCAGCTCCAACCCTCGACCTCGGCACAACGGACATCTACCGTTACTGGCTCCTCCCCATGACCGCGGCAAGTATCTGGACTACCCTCTCTCTCCAACTCCGACCCGGCTACGCTGACAATCCAGGCGTGCCTCCACTGCTGTGGGTGCGCAGTTTCTACTTTCCCACCTCAGTACCGGGGGTCCGCCTTGTTCGTGGTGAGTGCAAGGGTCACAATTAGAGAGGGTTGGGGTTCCTTACAATGCATCTGATCTCAGACGCGCTATTAGAGAGGGTTGGGGCTCCTTTGAATGCATCTGATCTCAGACGCGCTATTAGAGAAAGTTGGGATTCCTTACAATGCAGATTTCAGACGCGCTGTTAGAGAGGGTTGGGGCTCCTTACAATGTATTTGATCAATGCATTGTAAGGAACCCCAACCCTCTCTAGTGTGTATTTGTGAACTGTAAGGTGCTTGACTAATACACTGGAAGAATATCATTGTTTTCGATTAAAAATATCAAAGAATGTGTTACTTTAACGAGCGCTTTCTCTTTTTTTGAATCTCCAATATACTATTTGCCAAGTGGGACTGATGAAATCACCAAAAACTACTGTAGCAGGTCCCCTTTGGTTGTCAATACGTTACTTTGAAGTGGAAGGGAGAGACCTACTGAGGCCAATATACTAAGCATCGCAAACTGAGCGGGGGGAGGGGTGGAGGGTTTCGGCGCATGTCAAACTTCAATTGCACTCGTGTACTAAGTTCAAATTTCTCCATCTGCGCCCAGCCCCAAAATACTGTTTAGCGCACAGAAATGGATTGCACTTGGTGTATAAAAGTCAATGGTACATACTAATATCTATATAAATATATACAGTGTTCGACAAATCACCCAAAAATCTACTCGCCCAACCAAAAAATCTACTCGCCACCTAGTCCCGCCCCCAACCCCACCCCTAGTCCCGCCCCCAACCCCGCCCCCAACCCCGCATTAAAATAAAACATATGAATAAAATCCATTTAAATGACAAATATATTTATTGTATTACATTATACTACAATTAGCCCTTGTTACGTGTGTGTGTGTGTGTGTGTCTGTGTAAATGTCGATCTAGAAATAAAAGCCAGGTGTGAATGACTAGTTTCCTGCACCCCTTAATCAGTGTCTGGATGCCCCCGCTTCACAATATCTAAAGCAGAACCCCCATTCACCTGCGCTCCGGCGTCATGACGTCACGTTGCCCTAGTAACGTGACGTCACATGACCTCACAGCGTCATTTTGATGCCGCGTTGCCATGGCGACGCAGGAAGGAAGCCGCCGGAGCCTAGGTAAGTGAAGGTTTACAGAGGCCCTGCAGCTCCCCCGGCACTTAATTTAAGTGCCTTCGGGAAGCGCGCGGGGCCTCTGTAAACCCCACGCCCCCCAGACGGCAGTCTTGCGCCCCGCGTGGGGGTCGCGCCCCCCAGTTTGCGCACCGCTGTTCTAGAAATCCAATCGGATAAGGCTCTTTCTGCACGCTTTTGCACAACTCCCAGCTACTAGAATATCCCCCTGTGTCTATCCAAGAGGAGGTTTTAGTGTACTGACAAAAAACATCCCAAAATAAATTGTAATTAAGGCTGCGAGGTGTCACTGTATATAGAACATAGATCCAGTAGCACTCTCATTGTAAAAGACTCATCTCTATCCCCCCACAAATAAGCAGGGGGACCCATTCAAAGCCCATAATGTGTATGTCTGAAGCATTAAAGCAAAGTGCAGTGCTGTACCAAAGTAGTAGTTTAGTTTAGACTGCCCTTGAATGGAGTTGAACACTTCCCCAGTGCTGGAATTAGACATAAAAGGTCTATGCAGCAACATAGAGTAGTTGTGTTTAGACGCATGGCTCTATTTTTTGGAGCAGAGCCGCAGCATATATACTGTAAGAACAGTTTCTTACTTCTGACGCGGTATGTTAGACTTATGGCACTTCAGATATGGAGGATTGTTTTGGGCAAATAAAAGGTTAAAAAAAAGTATCAGAGAAATGCAACTTGTGACGCATCTCATTTTAATCTGTGCACCATGTAACTGCCCCCAACTCATCCTACTCACTCTCCCCAAGGTGCAAATTGGGGCAGAGACGCAGAATGTGATACATCTGATTATAATCTGTGCACCATGTAACTCCCCCCAACTCCTTCTACTGACTCTCCCCAAGGTGCAAGCTGGGGCAGAGACGCAGACTGTGATACATCTCATTATAATCTGTGTGCCATGTAACTCCTCCCCAACTCCTCCTACTGACTCTCCCCAAGGTGCATGCTGGGGCAGAGACGCAGACTGTGATACATCTCATTATAATCTGTGATACTTTATCTTGCCATGAAGTCAATGCATTTGAACCCAGTGATACAGTATGTTGATCCCACTGCTGTCAGTGGCACTGTCCATATGTGTACTTGTGTCACCCAATGTATGTAATACAATGTATCACAGTAGCTGTGATTTTTATGACTGCTACTCAAGTTAACCACTTCTCAACCACTTGAAATTAAATGTCAACAGTAGCTGATTTCTCTATTATGACATCACGAGACAGTATCATTGAGCCTCCTAGGAGATGCCAGCAGCAGTGTTCTGTAATGACATCATGGAATCGCCTTAGAGACTGAGATAAATACACAAATGTAAACTTGTTTGTGCGTGACTTGAATTAGTTCCCGAAGGAAACCGTTAGTTTTGTGGACATCTCAGAGATAGGAAAAGAGTGGCGCTGTACAGAGAGACTAATTATCTCCACCTTAACTCTGTATCATGGCAGGTAGGAAGCAACGTGACCTTTACATACCCAAAAAGAAATGGATAATATCTATATTTCTGAACTGTTTACTTTCACAATGTTTTATGGGGTTCAGAACAGATAACATGACTCCTATCAATGGATGGGAGAAAGAAGACGGATGGGGTGGGGGGCGGGGGGGAGGGACGGAGGTAGACAACACCCAGGGGGGTTAGGTACCTGGCCTTAATTGGATAATATTTTTTTTTATAAATGTCAAAACTGATTTATTATAGATACATACACACATATTTGTTTTATTGTATTTACTTTTATATCTGGCTTGTAATTCAAAATCTTAAATGATTTGAACAGTAATGTATAGAAAAGAACACATGTACTGTATACATAAATGTCAAAGCGGCAAACGTCTATGGGATCTATGGGATAGTAAAAAAAGACACAGGAACCTTAGTGTATACAGTAGGATTAGTTATGTATAAGGCATGCTTTTTCCTTGCCCTAAGTTTAGGTCAATAACTATTGGACCAATTCTACACCGTGGGGTGTAATGTTCGACTACTTTCAGCCATATCCTTAAATTATTGTCTACAGCAGTGTTTTTCAACCACGGATCCTAGGAACCCTAGGATTCCCCGGGCATCCCTAAAGGGTTCGCTGTAATTTTTAGGTCATTTTAAAATTGTACTTAATACAGAAGAATTTACAGTACAATGCATCTTATCTCAAACGCGCTATTGGAGAGGGTTGGGCTTCCTTACAATGCATCTGATCTCAGACGCGCTATTAGAGAGGGTTGGGGCTCCTTACAATGCATCTGATCTCAGAAGCGCTATTAGAGAGGATTGGGGTTCCTCACACTTCATCTGATCTCAGACGCACTATTAGATAGGGTTGGGGTATATTACAATGCATCTCATCTTAGACTCGTTGTTAGAGAGGGTTGGGGTCCCTCAGAATTTCACATATGGTTCCTTAACCAAAAAAAGGTTGGAAACCACTACTCTACAGTAATACAAAGGCCCCAAAAAAGACAAAGCCACAAAACGAGGGCAGAATCTGCCACTTGATTTACAGATATAGCTGACCTGAGTGCTCCTCCAGACACCTCAATATACCAGACGTCTCAGAATACCACACCATAATATTACCACAAAATACTACAGTAGGAACAGGCAATTTTTATGTTTTTATTTTTATTTTTAAAGATCCAGTTCCGAAAGCTATGGTACATCTATATTTGTCATTGTGTTCATAGGTGGACATGAAAGCAGGTGATGGACTGCACAAGTTTTATATGCCAGTTGCCACTTTGTGTTGAAAACTACCTAGAAATAGTTTTCTGTCTGTGTTACATCCCAACACATCATATATGTATATGTATATGTATAAATATATATCTATATATATATTTATAGATTAAACCCCATATATTGAGCTAAAATGTACGGGTGCTCTGGTGTTTCAATACATAGCAATGCTATAGAAGGCAATCATGGAGCTTGCTTAAAAATGTATTTAAATATTGAAACTTCTGACCACTATTGATCAGAGTAGTGGTATGTAACATTGATAATCAAATAAATGTGTTTTCCCAGCAAGCCATTATCCCTGTTAGTGCTTGCTATTCATAACAAAACAAAGACCACCAAAAACTTTATTCAAAACCAGAACCAAAACCCCAAATATTTTAAAGGCAAAATAAAAATACCAAGCCAAGTGAGCATCTCTATGTATTTCATATGTATTTGATATCAAGAATATCTTTTAGCAGGTCTGTTAAAGCAGTCCTAACCCCCCAAAGTCAGGCTTTCAGGATATCCCAGCTTCAGCGGAGGTGGCTCAATCCGTCCCTGCTTCAGCACAGCTCGCTCAATCAGTCCCTGCTTCAGCACAGGTGACTCAATCAGAGGCTGATTGAGTGATTGGGCCACCTGTGCTAAAGCTGGAATATCCTGAAAAGTTGACCTATTGTGGGGGGTTTGATGACTGGAGTTGAGTCCCCGTGTGTTAAAGAAATGTGCCTTGATTGTGCTTTTCTGGCCCTTCACTTTTACCTTTCTTCCTTACAGATCAGTTTTTAAATTCCTCTGCTGTGAACCCTCCACCGACCTGCAGTGCTCCTGCAGTCACCACTGCTTACCCTTCATGGAGCAACAGCTTCCACCCAGTAGGGAGGAATACAGAAGTCTACAGACATGGGGCCCAAGGCATGATTTTGCAACAAGGGTCTGCAGGAACACCAATGTATCTACAGCAGATCCCACAGGCAACACGCGCTTACCCTCGTGTATCGGACATGAACGGAGGATTCTACCACACTGCTACAGGAGGATACACAGGATTTGCAGGACAGGTTAGGGGAGAAGCCACAACGCAGCCTGTTACTTTCCGTCCCAACACACATTTGGAAAGACGTGCTACAATAGGGCCTTGTATAATGGCCACCCAGTATGCACAACTTCAGCAGCCACCATTCATACCCCTTAGAGGAATGCAGACCTTACAAGGTGAGATATGGAGAATCTTTACTAATCATTGTTCAAAATCTTCTCCTTGACCGATACCATTACCTGTTATAAAGATCTTTAATTACGGTCATTCGCCACTGTAGTGTTACAAATATATAGAACTCTACAGTATGTAGTCCTCGCCAATACTGAAGGGATTAAGCATGTGTTTGCTTTTCTTCCTTTGTGTTATTATGTACAATGTGTTGGTATTTATGATAATTGATTATTTCTCCTTTTTGATTTTGTTACAGTGTGTCAGACCTCGCTTGGAGCCCAACATATTTCCCAGGCCAGTTTAATTACACAAGGAGCAGTTCAGCTTGCTGCTAATGAAAAAAGTGAACCACCTCTAATGTACCCAACTCAACCAGCTCGGAAGCTGAGCCACCTCTCAAAGTTACATATTGATGTGCAAAGCAACAAAGAGTTATATGTGCCAGTGTGGAAAAGGGGTGGGTTAAAAGATATGGCGAAGAGATCTTCAGAGGTGAAGGCCCCCTCACATATTGCTCAGAAGGTTCGTAATAACGTGCTGAGTTCAGTGAAGACTGAGTGTCCGTCAAAGTCTGAGGGGGTACCAAAGTGCTCCAAAGTGGAAACAAAGAAGAAAAAGATCCTTTATTCAGCTGCAAAGGATCAAGTCCCTCAAACTGCACTGCAAAAGAAGGTAAAACCAATGTCAAAGCCAGTAAATCATTCTTCTGCTCCTATACCAGGGAAGTCACCCCATGGCCCACAGTCTGGTGACGAGGCTGTTCTGTTAAAAAAGATGAAACGTGTTTGTCTCTCAGGTGCCCACATTTCCAATAAGGTATCTGAAAAGATGCAGCAAAGCCGTGAAGGTACAATGGATGCAAAGACACCTGCTGTTACTCATATTAATCCTAAACTGAAGAAAACTCAGGAGATAGGGATCAAACGTAAAGATGCAAAGACTCCTGCAGTTACTCATAGTCCTGAGCGGAAGACACCTCAGGAGATGGGGATCAAACGTAAATATGCAAAACTCCTGCAGTTACTCATAGTCCTGAGCGGAAGACACCTCAGGAGATGGGGATCAAATGTAAAGATGCAAAGTCTCCTGCAGTTACTCATAGTCCTGAGCGGAAGACACCTCAAGAGATGGGGATCAAACGTAAACAGAACAGCAATATTAAGCAGCTAGTGAAGAAAACAAAGAACCAGACCAGCGTTTTCAGTTTTGAGCAAGCGCTGGCTTGTGGTACTGATAATAACCCCAAAGCTCTCAAAAGAAAAAGTGCTAATCAGCCTGGAGTGAATTCAGAAGTTCTTGGGAAGGGCAAGAAGTCATTGGAACCTTCTGAACAAGGAAAGGTGAAAGCCCATCACAGCAACCTCAGCCTCCAAATGATTAACTCTGTTCAAGTATTTCACCCATTGGGTAAAAAAGCAGGTCCCACAGGTCCAGGGGCACCCGCAGAATCCATTACACTTGGAAATAAGCTTGGACCAATGCAAGGACGCCAAAGCCAGACTTCTGCTTCTCATGTTCAGTGGTCTCTTACTGATGCGATTAAAAGGTTCATGGCCAAAAAACAGGACAGTATTTCTGGAATTAAAGGTGTCGGTATTAATGCCAGGCCTAGGCTATTTAAAATACATGAGTACACAAGACCTGACATTAAAACCAGTGAAATCAAACAACATGGGGAAAACAAAGCTTCAGTTATAGAGAATCCCAAACACTTCCCAGTGATATCCATAGAACAGGAAGCTGCAGTAAGATGCATTGAAAAGGTGAGCCAAACCACTATCCCCATTCCAGCTCCTGGCATTAAAACCAGTGAAATCAAACAACGTGGGGAAAACAAAGCTTCAGTTATAGAGAATCCCAAACACTTCCCAGTGATATCCATAGAACGGAAAGCTGCAGTGACATGCATTAAAAAGGTCAGCCAAACCACTATCCCCATTCAAGCTCCTTTCAACCAGAAGCACCAGCTTTCTAACCTGCAGCTTCCTATCAATGTACCCAGCAGAGTGGACAACTTCACTCCATCCTTCTGTCAACAGCCTCTCCAAGAGCTTGAGGTTTCCATACCTATTCCACCAGAACAGAGAGAGGAGAGAGAGGCTATGAAAAGGAAATCACAACTGGAGAGGGAGTAAGCCTGTCAACATACCTCCAAGGGGAGGCTACAGTGCTTTGTTCAGAGGCAGAAGGATCATAACATCTCTAAACGTTACGGATACCCACCATCCAGACTTATTTCCCCCATGAGATACTTAAGCCCTAAAAAAACAAAAAAAAACCCTGACTAATCTGTAACTGATGCCAAGCTCTGTGACTATCTGTAAATAAGATTTATATTTATAAGTCAGTTTGTAACATATTTTACTAAGAATATATTTAAAACTCTTCAATAAAATGTATCTATTTTCAATTGAACTCTTTATTTACTAAAGAAACTATTTACAAATGCCAAGGGTTATTGAAATTCTGCAAATTAACTTTAGATTACCCTCTTGATGATACGAGAGAGAGAGAGAGAGAGAGAGAGAGAGAGAGAGATAAGTAAGTCGGACCCCACTTATGAGAGAGAAACAGATAAATATTTAACTATATGCTTTGTCATGTTGTATGTTGTATGTATGTATGTACTGTATGTCTTTATTTATATAGCGCCATTTATGTAGAAAGCGCTTCACCGCAGTAATACACGTGACAATCATATAAATAATACAAATAACAGATCATGGGAATAAGTGCTTCAGACATAAAAGTAACATTTAGGAAAAGGAGTCCCTGCTCTGAAGAGCTTACAATCTAATTGGTAGGTAGAACATACAGAGACAGTAGGACGGCGTTCTGGTAAGTGCGTCTGCAATGGGCCAAGCTTTTTGTATGCGGTCTATAGTATCAGCCTCGGAGCTACTCACATGCTTCTTTAAGCAGATGTGTTAGAATGTGGGTCTTAAAGGTGGATAGAGAAGGTGCTAGTCGGGTATTGATGGGAAGGGCACTCCAGAGGTGAGGGCAGTCAGTGAGAAAGGTTTAAGGCGAGAGAGGGCTTTAGATACAAAAGGGGTAGATAGAAGACATCATTGGGCGGATCGCAAGAGTCGGGATGGTGCATAGCGAGAAATTAGAGCTGAGCTGTAAGGAGGGGCAGAAGAGTGTAAAGCTTTAAAAGTGAGGAGGAGAATTGAGTGTGAGATACGGGATTTGATAGGAAGCCAGGAGAGGGATTTCAGCAGGGGAGACGCTGAGACAGATTTAGGAAAGAGTAGAGTGATTCTGGCAGCAGCGTTTAGGATAGATTGTAGGGGAGACAGGTGAGAGGCAGTAAGACCGGACAGCAGAAGGTTCCAGTATTTGAGATGGTAGAGAATGAGGGTCTGTGTCAGAGTTTTAGCTGTCGAGCAACAGTGGAAGGGCGTATCTTGCGGAAGAAAAAACGACAGGTTTAGCTACCTTTTGAATGTGAGAGAGGAGTCTGTGACCCCCAGGGCAGCGTGCTTGGGCTACTGCATGTATAGTAGTTCTTCCAACAGTAATGTGGAAGGTGGTAGTAGGGCCAGGTTTGGCATGAAATATAAGGAGTTCTGTTTTTGACATGTTAAATTTAAGTCGGCGGAGGATCATGTTGCATTGGGCTTCTCTTCCTTGTGTTTATACTGTACAATGTCACATACCCAGTAGCACTCCTTAAGACAAATATATATGGTGAGGTGGGTCTGGGGTTGAGTTTACATGGGTTTGTGTGCGCAGATTTAAATTGTTTGGAGGTCTGTGACTCCTCCCCGTTTCCAAACTTACTCTGCCCACCTTTAAAGCAGCAGTCCAAGCTGTCGTTTAAAAAAAAAAAAATCCCTTTGATATGTGCATCAATACAATCCACACATTGATAAGTAATTAGCTAAGTTGCGATTGATCGGTGAAGATTCGGCTCGGGGGTTGACTAAATGGTTGCCAGTGCAGCAGAAGAGGACCAAAAATGCAAAGTTCTCTGGGGTGATCATGTGACCAGGCAGTCACTGGATACAATTGAGTTTTGCACAGCTAGGGAGAGGGCAGTGTTCAAAAAAAGGGGGGGGGGGGTTGCCAGAGCCTGTTTCAAAATAGGAAGGGGATGTGACTTTGTAAATGGTTGCTATAGAAACAAAAAATGATTGTTACATTATGATACATTAAAATTTTAATTCAGAGTTGTTTAAAAAAAAGTACTACTACTAGTAGCATTATACTAAAAAATAATACAGATGCACAGTAATACCCTCTATAGATATACCAAGAATTGTTAAGTGTGAGTGTGTGTGTGAGTTTATGACATGTGGAAGGAAGGTGGAGGGGTGAGAGTCATGGCGAGGGGAGGGGGGTGAAGGAGAGACATGGTGAGGGGAGGGGGGTGAAAGAGACATGGCGAGGGGAGGAGGGTGAAAGAGAGACATAGGTAGGGGGTGATATAGAGACATGGGAATGGGTTTAAAAGAGAGACATGGGGAGTGGGTGAAAGAGACATGGGGAGTGGGTGAAAGAGTCATGGGGAGCGGCGGTGAAGAGACATGGGAACAGGGGTAAAGAGACATGGGGAGCAGGGGTGAAGAGACATGGGAGCAGGGGTGAAGAGACATTGGGAGGGGAGGGTGAAAGAGACACGGGGAGGTGATCGAGAGACATTTAGAGGGGGGGTGATAGAGAGACATTTGGAGGGGGGGGATGATAGAGAAACACGGGGAGGGGGTGCAAGAGACATAGAGAGGGGGGTGAAAGAGAGCCATGGGGTGGGGCGTGAAAAAGAGACATGGGGAGAGGGGTGAAAGAGACATGGGGAGGGAGGCGATAGAGAGACATGGGGGGATGAAAGAGACATGGGGAGGGGGGGTGAAAGAAAGCCATGGGGAGGGTGGGTCCATGATCCTCAGTTGCTGGAAGAGTGGGCCCGGGTGAGTAGTTTTTTCTTCTTCACAGGTCCGGGAGATGTTGATCAGACGGCTTCTTAGGGTCAAATAAGACATGACAGACCTTATATAAGGCCTGTGACATCACATTTGACTGAAAAATGATATATCCACCAATCTAATTGGTGGATGTACCATGTGATGGCTTCCATTTTATTTTTTGGCAGAAATGACATCATCTTAAGTGATTGGATAATAAAGGAACTATTGGATCTCAATATAAATGTAGAAAATATGCAGGGCCAAAGCTATGACAATGCTGCAAATATGCGGGGAAAGCATAATGGAGTTCAAAGACATGTTGAACATGAACCCACGTGCGTTTTATGTACCATGTAGTTCTCATTATTTGAACCTAGTGGTTAACAACACTGCCAAACCCAATATAGGTGCCATTTAATTTTTGGGCTTAATTCAACCGTTGTATAATTTCTTCCCCAGGTCCACCAACAGATAAATCATTCTTTTAAAATCCTTACCCAATTTAACACTAAAGAGAGTCTGTGAAACATGTTGGGAGCCTCGTATTGATGCAGTTAGACCAATTCGATACCACCTGGGAGCGCTCTATGTTGCAGTAGTGTATATTAAAGAAGATGTGACATTTAAAAGTGAACATCATGGCCCCCAGAGTTGAGCTGTTGCGTACACTCTCGCAAAATGTATTTGTGACTATAAATTCATATGTTGTGTAATATTTTGGTATGACATATTAAGTACAATCAATCCAGTGAACAAGCAGTCTATAAACTATGACAAAAACAAGTCCAAAGACCAAATCTGGGGCTCCAAAAAACAATCCCAACAGTAGATTTTGGGCCCTGTTTGTTTAAATCAAAAACACTACAGTAATGTCCAAGCCTTTGTCTCATAAATAGAGAGGTATCCTTACCAACTCCACTTATAAATGGTGTAAATGATCAGTCTAGGGGTTTACAGTATATACATGTAGAAAAGATGGCGCCTAGCTGGTTCTGCTCTGTTATTGAGCTATCACAAATCAGCTGTAAATGTTCACATGGAATGGCACCTAGTTAACTTTTTAAATCAATAACTGTAGACTTGCTAGTCGGCCAATATCATAGACTCTATCCTCAATAATAACAAAGTTCATTACAAGCGACTCTACGGAAAAACTCTTCGCCAGGCCATTTTGGATGACACCAAAGGAGATTATGAAACCAAAGGGTGCATCAGTTCAATCCTGCTCCTGTGGGTTGCTGCAGGGCACCTTTTGGTGTGTTGTTCGCTAGGGAGATAGTACAAAGTGAAAAATGTGCGATGCACAACCGGAACGAAAAAATAAATGAACTGGAGAGAGTGTACAGTAACTACACAATTTGCTTTTAATAACTCATCTAATCAAATGACCGGCAACAAAAGCGCGCGCACACAGAGGTTTTCAAACATCTCTATGGAGCTTGGTCCCACCCCCCGTTCGTGTCACGTGTCACTCACGCGCGGTGCGCTCACGGGACGATCGTGCACCACTCCCCAGCTGCGACACAACACCCGTAACAATGCCCACCTGTCTCCTGCGCTCTGCGTCCAATCACAGCTCCCGCGGGGCCACACCTCCGTTCCGCCTCTCACTTTCATTGCTCCAGTCCTCCTATTTAATCTCTGCTTGCTCAGTTACACATTGCTGAGCATAGACCATAGTAGCCTTGTGTTCCTACATTCCTGCTTTGCCTTGCGCCTTGCCTCTCTTGCTTTCAGTTTGACCTCATGTGTACCGACACGGCTAGACTCTTGGACGCTCTCTGTATAACGACCCCAGCTTGCCCTCGACTACCTGCATCTCTCCATCCCTGACCACGGATATAGGACATTCTTTTAACCCACCAGCTCCAACCCTCGACCTCGGCACAACGGACATCTACCGTTACTGGCTCCTCCCCATGACCGCGGCAAGTATCTGGACTACCCTCTCTCTCCAACCCCGACCCGGCTACGCTGACAATCCAGGCGTGCCTCCACTGCTGTGGGTGCGCAGTTTCTACTTTCCCACCTCAGTACCGGGGGTCCGCCTTGTTCGTGGTGAGTGCAAGGGTCACAATTAGAGAGGGTTGGGGTTCCTTACAATGCATCTGATCTCAGACGCGCTATTAGAGAGGGTTGGGGCTCCTTTGAATGCATCTGATCTCAGACGCGCTATTAGAGAAAGTTGGGATTCCTTACAATGCAGATTTCAGACGCGCTGTTAGAGAGGGTTGGGGCTCCTTACAATGTATTTGATCAATGCATTGTAAGGAACCCCAACCCTCTCTAGTGTGTATTTGTGAACTGTAAGGTGCTTGACTAATACACTGGAAGAATATCATTGTTTTCGATTAAAAATATCAAAGAATGTGTTACTTTAACGAGCGCTTTCTCTTTTTTTGAATCTCCAATATACTATTTGCCAAGTGGGACTGATGAAATCACCAAAAACTACTGTAGCAGGTCCCCTTTGGTTGTCAATACGTTACTTTGAAGTGGAAGGGAGAGACCTACTGAGGCCAATATACTAAGCATCGCAAACTGAGCGGGGGGAGGGGTGGAGGGTTTCGGCGCATGTCAAACTTCAATTGCACTCGTGTACTAAGTTCAAATTTCTCCATCTGCGCCCAGCCCCAAAATACTGTTTAGCGCACAGAAATGGATTGCACTTGGTGTATAAAAGTCAATGGTACATACTAATATCTATATAAATATATACAGTGTTCGACAAATCACCCAAAAATCTACTCGCCCAACCAAAAAATCTACTCGCCACCTAGTCCCGCCCCCAACCCCGCCCCTAGTCCCGCCCCCAACCCCGCCCCCAACCCCGCTTTAAAATAAAACATATGAATAAAATCCATTTAAATGACAAATATATTTATTGTATTACATTATATTGTACTACAATTAGCCCTTGTTACGTGTGTGTGTGTGTGTGTGTCTGTGTAAATGTCGATCTAGAAATAAAAGCCAGGTGTGAATGACTAGTTTCCTGCACCCCTTAATCAGTGTCTGGATGCCCCCGCTTCACAATATCTAAAGCAGAACCCCCATTCACCTGCGCTCCGGCGTCATGACGTCACGTTGCCCTAGTAACGTGACGTCACATGACCTCACAGCGTCATTTTGATGCCGCGTTGCCATGGCGACGCAGGAAGGAAGCCGCCGGAGCCTAGGTAAGTGAAGGTTTACAGAGGCCCTGCAGCTCCCCCGGCACTTAATTTAAGTGCCTTCGGGAAGCGCGCGGGGCCTCTGTAAACCCCACGCCCCCCAGACGGCAGTCTTGCGCCCCGCGTGGGGGTCGCGCCCCCCAGTTTGCGCACCGCTGTTCTAGAAATCCAATCGGATAAGGCTCTTTCTGCACGCTTTTGCACAACTCCCAGCTACTAGAATATCCCCCTGTGTCTATCCAAGAGGAGGTTTTAGTGTACTGACAAAAAACATCCCAAAATAAATTGTAATTAAGGCTGCGAGGTGTCACTGTATATAGAACATAGATCCAGTAGCACTCTCATTGTAAAAGACTCATCTCTATCCCCCCACAAATAAGCAGGGGGACCCATTCAAAGCCCATAATGTGTATGTCTGAAGCATTAAAGCAAAGTGCAGTGCTGTACCAAAGTAGTAGTTTAGTTTAGACTGCCCTTGAATGGAGTTGAACACTTCCCCAGTGCTGGAATTAGACATAAAAGGTCTATGCAGCAACATAGAGTAGTTGTGTTTAGACGCATGGCTCTATTTTTTGGAGCAGAGCCGCAGCATATATACTGTAAGAACAGTTTCTTACTTCTGACGCGGTATGTTAGACTTATGGCACTTCAGATATGGAGGATTGTTTTGGGCAAATAAAAGGTTAAAAAAAAGTATCAGAGAAATGCAACTTGTGACGCATCTCATTTTAATCTGTGCACCATGTAACTGCCCCCAACTCATCCTACTCACTCTCCCCAAGGTGCAAATTGGGGCAGAGACGCAGAATGTGATACATCTGATTATAATCTGTGCACCATGTAACTCCCCCCAACTCCTTCTACTGACTCTCCCCAAGGTGCAAGCTGGGGCAGAGACGCAGACTGTGATACATCTCATTATAATCTGTGTGCCATGTAACTCATCCCCAACTCCTCCTACTGACTCTCCCCAAGGTGCATGCTGGGGCAGAGACGCAGACTGTGATACATCTCATTATAATCTGTGATACTTTATCTTGCCATGAAGTCAATGCATTTGAACCCAGTGATACAGTATGTTGATCCCACTGCTGTCAGTGGCACTGTCCATATGTGTACTTGTGTCACCCAATGTATGTAATACAATGTATCACAGTAGCTGTGATTTTTATGACTGCTACTCAAGTTAACCACTTCTCAACCACTTGAAATTAAATGTCAACAGTAGCTGATTTCTCTATTATGACATCACGAGACAGTATCATTGAGCCTCCTAGGAGATGCCAGCAGCAGTGTTCTGTAATGACATCATGGAATCGCCTTAGAGACTGAGATAAATACACAAATGTAAACTTGTTTGTGCGTGACTTGAATTAGTTCCCGAAGGAAACCGTTAGTTTTGTGGACATCTCAGAGATAGGAAAAGAGTGGCGCTGTACAGAGAGACTAATTATCTCCACCTTAACTCTGTATCATGGCAGGTAGGAAGCAACGTGACCTTTACATACCCAAAAAGAAATGGATAATATCTATATTTCTGAACTGTTTACTTTCACAATGTTTTATGGGGTTCAGAACAGATAACATGACTCCTATCAATGGATGGGAGAAAGAAGACGGATGGGGTGGGGGGCGGGGGGGAGGGACGGAGGTAGACAACACCCAGGGGGGTTAGGTACCTGGCCTTAATTGGATAATATTTTTTTTTATAAATGTCAAAACTGATTTATTATAGATACATACACACATATTTGTTTTATTGTATTTACTTTTATATCTGGCTTGTAATTCAAAATCTTAAATGATTTGAACAGTAATGTATAGAAAAGAACACATGTACTGTATACATAAATGTCAAAGCGGCAAACGTCTATGGGATCTATGGGATAGTAAAAAAAGACACAGGAACCTTAGTGTATACAGTAGGATTAGTTATGTATAAGGCATGCTTTTTCCTTGCCCTAAGTTTAGGTCAATAACTATTGGACCAATTCTACACCGTGGGGTGTAATGTTCGACTACTTTCAGCCATATCCTTAAATTATTGTCTACAGCAGTGTTTTTCAACCACGGATCCTAGGAACCCTAGGATTCCCCGGGCATCCCTAAAGGGTTCGCTGTAATTTTTAGGTCATTTTAAAATTGTACTTAATACAGAAGAATTTACAGTACAATGCATCTTATCTCAAACGCGCTATTGGAGAGGGTTGGGGTTCCTTACAATGCATCTGATCTCAGACACGCTATTAGAGAGGGTTGGGGCTCCTTACAATGCATCTGATCTCAGAAGCGCTATTAGAGAGGATTGGGGTTCCTCACACTTCATCTGATCTCAGACGCACTATTAGATAGGGTTGGGGTATATTACAATGCATCTCATCTTAGACTCGTTGTTAGAGAGGGTTGGGGTCCCTCAGAATTTCACATATGGTTCCTTAACCAAAAAAAGGTTGGAAACCACTACTCTACAGTAATACAAAGGCCCCAAAAAAGACAAAGCCACAAAACGAGGGCAGAATCTGCCACTTGATTTACAGATATAGCTGACCTGAGTGCTCCTCCAGATACCTCAATATACCAGACGTCTCAGAATACCACACCATAATATTACCACAAAATACTACAGTAGGAACAGGCAATTTTTATGTTTTTATTTTTATTTTTAAAGATCCAGTTCCGAAAGCTATGGTACATCTATATTTGTCATTGTGTTCATAGGTGGACATGAAAGCAGGTGATGGACTGCACAAGTTTTATATGCCAGTTGCCACTTTGTGTTGAAAACTACCTAGAAATAGTTTTCTGTCTGTGTTACATCCCAACACATCATATATGTATATGTATATGTATAAATATATATCTATATATATATTTATAGATTAAACCCCATATATTGAGCTAAAATGTACGGGTGCTCTGGTGTTTCAATACATAGCAATGCTATAGAAGGCAATCATGGAGCTTGCTTTAAAATGTATTTAAATATTGAAACTTCTGACCACTATTGATCAGAGTAGTGGTACTGTATGTAACATTGATAATCAAATACATGTGTTTTCCCAGCAAGCCATTATCCCTGTTAGTGCTTGCTATTCATAACAAAACAAAGACCACCAAAAACTTTATTCAAAACCAGAACCAAAACCCCAAATATTTTAAAGGCAAAATAAAAATACCAAGCCAAGTGAGCATCTCTATGTATTTCATATGTATTTGATATCAAGAATATCTTTTAGCAGGTCTGTTAAAGCAGTCCTAACCCCCCAAAGTCAGGCTTTCAGGATATCCCAGCTTCAGCGGAGGTGGCTCAATCCGTCCCTGCTTCAGCACAGCTCGCTCAATCAGTCCCTGCTTCAGCACAGGTGACTCAATCAGAGGCTGATTGAGTGATTGGGCCACCTGTGCTAAAGCTGGAATATCCTGAAAAGTTGACCTATTGTGGGGGGTTTGATGAATGGAGTTGAGTCCCCGTGTGTTAAAGAAATGTGCCTTGATTGTGCTTTTCTGGCCCTTCACTTTTACCTTTCTTCCTTACAGATCAGTTTTTAAATTCCTCTGCTGTGAACCCTCCACCGACCTGCAGTGCTCCTGCAGTCACCACTGCTTACCCTTCATGGAGCAACAGCTTCCACCCAGTAGGGAGGAATACAGAAGTCTACAGACATGGGGCCCAAGGCATGATTTTGCAACAAGGGTCTGCAGGAACACCAATGTATCTACAGCAGATCCCACAGGCAACACGCGCTTACCCTCGTGTATCGGACATGAACGGAGGATTCTACCACACTGCTACAGGAGGATACACAGGATTTGCAGGACAGGTTAGGGGAGAAGCCACAACGCAGCCTGTTACTTTCCGTCCCAACACACATTTGGAAAGACGTGCTACAATAGGGCCTTGTATAATGGCCACCCAGTATTCACAACTTCAGCAGCCACCATTCATACCCCTTAGAGGAATGCAGACCTTACAAGGTGAGATATGGAGAATCTTTACTAATCATTGTTCAAAATCTTCTCCTTGACCGATACCATTACCTGTTATAAAGATCTTTAATTACGGTCATTCGCCACTGTAGTGTTACAAATATATAGAACTCTACAGTATGTAGTCCTCGCCAATACTGAAGGGATTAAGCATGTGTTTGCTTTTCTTCCTTTGTGTTATTATGTACAATGTGTTGGTATTTATGATAATTGATTATTTCTCCTTTTTGATTTTGTTACAGTGTGTCAGACCTCGCTTGGAGCCCAACATATTTCCCAGGCCAGTTTAATTACACAAGGAGCAGTTCAGCTTGCTGCTAATGAAAAAAGTGAACCACCTCTAATGTACCCAACTCAACCAGCTCGGAAGCTGAGCCACCTCTCAAAGTTACATATTGATGTGCAAAGCAACAAAGAGTTATATGTGCCAGTGTGGAAAAGGGGTGGGTTAAAAGATATGGCGAAGAGATCTTCAGAGGTGAAGGCCCCCTCACATATTGCTCAAAAGGTTCGTAATAACGTGCTGAGTTCAGTGAAGACTGAGTGTCCGTCAAAGTCTGAGGGGGTACCAAAGTGCTCCAAAGTGGAAACAAAGAAGAAAAAGATCCTTTATTCAGCTGCAAAGGATCAAGTCCCTCAAACTGCACTGCAAAAGAAGGTAAAACCAATGTCAAAGCCAGTAAATCATTCTTCTGCTCCTATACCAGGGAAGTCACCCCATGGCCCACAATCTGGTGACGAGGCTGTTCTGTTAAAAAAGATGAAACGTGTTTGTCTCTCAGGTGCCCACATTTCCAATAAGGTATCTGAAAAGATGCAGCAAAGCCGTGAAGGTACAATGGATGCAAAGACACCTGCTGTTACTCATATTAATCCTAAACTGAAGAAAACTCAGGAGATAGGGATCAAACGTAAAGATGCAAAGACTCCTGCAGTTACTCATAGTCCTGAGCGGAAGACACCTCAGGAGATGGGGATCAAACGTAAATATGCAAAAACTCCTGCAGTTACTCATAGTCCTGAGCGGAAGACACCTCAGGAGATGGGGATCAAATGTAAAGATGCAAAGTCTCCTGCAGTTACTCATAGTCCTGAGCGGAAGACACCTCAAGAGATGGGGATCAAACGTAAACAGAACAGCAATATTAAGCAGCTAGTGAAGAAAACAAAGAACCAGACCAGCGTTTTCAGTTTTGAGCAAGCGCTGGCTTGTGGTACTGATAATAACCCCAAAGCTCTCAAAAGAAAAAGTGCTAATCAGCCTGGAGTGAATTCAGAAGTTCTTGGGAAGGGCAAGAAGTCATTGGAACCTTCTGAACAAGGAAAGGTGAAAGCCCATCACAGCAACCTCAGCCTCCAAATGATTAACTCTGTTCAAGTATTTCACCCATTGGGTAAAAAAGCAGGTCCCACAGGTCCAGGGGCACCCGCAGAATCCATTACACTTGGAAATAAGCTTGGACCAATGCAAGGACGCCAAAGCCAGACTTCTGCTTCTCATGTTCAGTGGTCTCTTACTGATGCGATTAAAAGGTTCATGGCCAAAAAACAGGACAGTATTTCTGGAATTAAAGGTGTCGGTATTAATGCCAGGCCTAGGCTATTTAAAATACATGAGTACACAAGACCTGACATTAAAACCAGTGAAATCAAACAACATGGGGAAAACAAAGCTTCAGTTATAGAGAATCCCAAACACTTCCCAGTGATATCCATAGAACAGGAAGCTGCAGTAAGATGCATTGAAAAGGTCAGCCAAACCACTATCCCCATTCCAGCTCCTGGCATTAAAACCAGTGAAATCAAACAACGTGGGGAAAACAAAGCTTCAGTTATAGAGAATCCCAAACACTTCCCAGTGATATCCATAGAACGGAAAGCTGCAGTGACATGCATTAAAAAGGTCAGCCAAACCACTATCCCCATTCAAGCTCCTTTCAACCAGAAGCACCAGCTTTCTAACCTGCAGCTTCCTATCAATGTACCCAGCAGAGTGGACAACTTCACTCCATCCTTCTGTCAACAGCCTCTCCAAGAGCTTGAGGTTTCCATACCTATTCCACCAGAACAGAGAGAGGAGAGAGAGGCTATGAAAAGGAAATCACAACTGGAGAGGGAGTAAGCCTGTCAACATACCTCCAAGGGGAGGCTACAGTGCTTTGTTCAGAGGCAGAAGGATCATAACATCTCTAAACGTTACGGATACCCACCATCCAGACTTATTTCCCCCATGAGATACTTAAGCCCTAAAAAAACAAAAAAAAACCCTGACTAATCTGTAACTGATGCCAAGCTCTGTGACTATCTGTAAATAAGATTTATATTTATAAGTCAGTTTGTAACATATTTTACTAAGAATATATTTAAAACTCTTCAATAAAATGTATCTATTTTCAATTGAACTCTTTATTTACTAAAGAAACTATTTACAAATGCCAAGGGTTATTGAAATTCTGCAAATTAACTTTAGATTACCCTCTTGATGATACGAGAGAGAGAGAGAGAGAGAGAGAGAGAGAGAGAGAGAGATAAGTAAGTCGGACCCCACTTATGAGAGAGAAACAGATAAATATTTAACTATATGCTTTGTCATGTTGTATGTTGTATGTATGTATGTACTGTATGTCTTTATTTATATAGCGCCATTTATGTAGAAAGCGCTTCACCGCAGTAATACACGTGACAATCATATAAATAATACAAATAACAGATCATGGGAATAAGTGCTTCAGACATAAAAGTAACATTTAGGAAAAGGAGTCCCTGCTCTGAAGAGCTTACAATCTAATTGGTAGGTAGAACATACAGAGACAGTAGGACGGCGTTCTGGTAAGTGCGTCTGCAATGGGCCAAGCTTTTTGTATGCGGTCTATAGTATCAGCTTCGGAGCTACTCACATGCTTCTTTAAGCAGATGTGTTAGAATGTGGGTCTTAAAGGTGGATAGAGAAGGTGCTAGTCGGGTATTGATGGGAAGGGCACTCCAGAGGTGAGGGCAGTCAGTGAGAAAGGTTTAAGGCGAGAGAGGGCTTTAGATACAAAAGGGGTAGATAGAAGACATCATTGGGCGGATCGCAAGAGTCGGGATGGTGCATAGCGAGAAATTAGAGCTGAGCTGTAAGGAGGGGCAGAAGAGTGTAAAGCTTTAAAAGTGAGGAGGAGAATTGAGTGTGAGATACGGGATTTGATAGGAAGCCAGGAGAGGGATTTCAGCAGGGGAGACGCTGAGACAGATTTAGGAAAGAGTAGAGTGATTCTGGCAGCAGCGTTTAGGATAGATTGTAGGGGAGACAGGTGAGAGGCAGTAAGACCGGACAGCAGAAGGTTCCAGTATTTGAGATGGTAGAGAATGAGGGTCTGTGTCAGAGTTTTAGCTGTCGAGCAACAGTGGAAGGGTGTATCTTGCGGAAGAAAAAACTACAGGTTTAGCTACCTTTTGAATGTGAGAGAGGAGTCTGTGACCCCCAGGGCAGCGTGCTTGGGCTACTGCATGTATAGTAGTTCTTCCAACAGTAATGTGGAAGGTGGTAGTAGGGCCAGGTTTGGCATGAAATATAAGGAGTTCTGTTTTTGACATGTTAAATTTAAGTCGGCGGAGGATCATGTTGCATTGGGCTTCTCTTCCTTGTGTTTATACTGTACAATGTCACATACCCAGTAGCACTCCTTAAGACAAATATATATGGTGAGGTGGGTCTGGGGTTGAGTTTACATGGGTTTGTGTGCGCAGATTTAAATTGTTTGGAGGTCTGTGACTCCTCCCCGTTTCCAAACTTACTCTGCCCACCTTTAAAGCAGCAGTCCAAGCTGTCGTTTAAAAAAAAAAAATCCCTTTGATATGTGCATCAATACAATCCACACATTGATAAGTAATTAGCTAAGTTGCGATTGATCGGTGAAGATTCGGCTCGGGGGTTGACTAAATGGTTGCCAGTGCAGCAGAAGAGGACCAAAAATGCAAAGTTCTCTGGGGTGATCATGTGACCAGGCAGTCACTGGATACAATTGAGTTTTGCACAGCTAGGGAGAGGGCAGTGTTCAAAAAAAGGGGGGGGGGGGGGTTGCCAGAGCCTGTTTCAAAATAGGAAGGGGATGTGACTTTGTAAATGGTTGCTATAGAAACAAAAAATGATTGTTACATTATGATACATTAAAATTTTAATTCAGAGTTGTTTAAAAAAAAGTACTACTACTAGTAGCATTATACTAAAAAATAATACAGATGCACAGTAATACCCTCTATAGATATACCAAGAATTGTTAAGTGTGAGTGTGTGTGTGAGTTTATGACATGTGGAAGGAAGGTGGAGGGGTGAGAGTCATGGCGAGGGGAGGGGGGTGAAGGAGAGACATGGTGAGGGGAGGGGGGTGAAAGAGACATGGCGAGGGGAGGAGGGTGAAAGAGAGACATAGGTAGGGGGTGATATAGAGACATGGGAATGGGTTTAAAAGAGAGACATGGGGAGGGGTGAAAGAGACATGGGGAGTGGGTGAAAGAGACATGGGGAGTGGGTGAAAGAGTCATGGGGAGCGGCGGTGAAGAGACATGGGAACAGGGGTAAAGAGACATGGGGAGCAGGGGTGAAGAGACATGGGAGCAGGGGTGAAGAGACATTGGGAGGGGAGGGTGAAAGAGACATGGGGAGGTGATCGAGAGACATTTAGAGGGGGGGGTGATAGAGAGACATTTGGAGGGGGGGGATGATAGAGAAACACGGGGAGGGGGTGCAAGAGACATAGAGAGGGGGGTGAAAGAGAGCCATGGGGTGGGGCGTGAAAAAGAGACATGGGGAGAGGGGTGAAAGAGACATGGGGAGGGAGGCGATAGAGAGACATGGGGGGATGAAAGAGACATGGGGAGGGAGGGTGAAAGAAAGCCATGGGAGGGTGGGTCCATGATCCTCAGTTGCTGGAAGAGTGGGCCCGGGTGAGTAGTTTTTTCTTCTTCACAGGTCCGGGAGATGTTGATCAGACGGCTTCTTAGGGTCAAATAAGACATGACAGACCTTATATAAGGCCTGTGACATCACATTTGACTGACAAATGATATATCCACCAATCTAATTGGTGGATGTACCATGTGATGGCTTCCATTTTATTTTTTGGCAGAAATGACATCATCTTAAGTGATTGGATAATAAAGGAACTATTGGATCTCAATATAAATGTAGAAAATATGCAGGGCCAAAGCTATGACAATGCTGCAAATATGCGGGGAAAGCATAATGGAGTTCAAAGACATGTTGAACATGAACCCACGTGCGTTTTATGTACCATGTAGTTCTCATTATTTGAACCTAGTGGTTAACAACACTGCCAAACCCAATATAGGTGCCATTTAATTTTTGGGCTTAATTCAACCGTTGTATAATTTCTTCCCCAGGTCCACCAACAGATAAATCATTCTTTTAAAATCCTTACCCAATTTAACACTAAAGAGAGTCTGTGAAACATGTTGGGAGCCTCGTATTGATGCAGTTAGACCAATTCGATACCACCTGGGAGCGCTCTACACTGGCGACACACTTTATTCGAGCACGGCTAGTCCCGCGAATTCGGGTATACTCGGGTGTATTCAGGTTTCTGATATTTTTCAGCCAGAGTGCATTGCGTTATTTTCCGGCAGGAATTTAAGCTTTTTATTCCGGCTGGTTACAATACTGCAATGCCGTCAAAATACACATGGTGGCGCTTGCGAGCTATTCTCTGTGAAGCCGTCCCCTATAATGAATTGTAATGCAGTATATATATATATATATATATATATATATATATATATATATATATATATACTGTATAACAACAACCCCTGTAAGCCCTAACATACAGTACTGTACTGTACTGTATATGCACATACATAAATGATACTACAGTACTGTATGGGCGGCGGGGGCGAGATGTGTTTGCAGCAGAGAGAGATCCGCTGCTCTCTCTCTGCGCAAACATCCACACATTAAAAATTATTTGAAATACATTTTTATTGATAGTGTAGATGTGCAGGGGGTCTCCGGAGCTGAACCGCGGTGGTTTTAGGTCTGGGGACCCCGTGCCCCCCGAGATACAGGCCCCTTTAGGGGGTGCCGGTATCCAGCTCTGCGTTAAAAGCCCCGATCACGTGACCGCGGCCTGTAAACCAAGCAGAGCAGAGGGATACCGGCACCCCCTAAAGGGGCCTGTATCTCGGGGGGCACGGGGTCCCCAGACCTGAAACCTGTGCGCTTCTGCTCTGGAGACCCCCTGCACATGTACACTATCAATAAAACACATACAATATACAGTATAAATAAACACTCGTTCTTTACCTTAGCGTCTATGCGCTATGGTAAAGAAGCATCATTTCTGTATTTTAATAATATTGTACAGTGAGCAGGGGGTTCCCTGAGCCAGAAATTAATGCTCAGGGAACCCCCCTGCTCCTGATCAATATTATTAAAAATACGGAAAATGCTGCGTCATTACCATAGCGGATAGCCGCTAAGGCAATGAAGGGGTTAACCCACCGTGCCCGCTTTATTGTGTGTAGTGGGGATGGGTGAGGGGGGTATTTGGCCCTTGGTGTGAGTTTAGGACTTGCGGGAGGGGGGGGGGGGTTGCGGGTGCACTTAACCCCTTCACGATCGTAGCAGTTAATACCGCTACGGTCATGAAGGGGTTAAGCCCTCCCGCTACCCCACCCCCCCCCCCCCCCCCCCCGCAAGCCCTCCCCAACCATCGTTGGGGCGAATACCCCATTCACCCACCCTCCCGCTACCCACAATAAAAAAATACACACACACAGCAGCCGCCAAAAAATAAATAAATAAATGACAATAAATACATTGGAAATACATTTTTATTGATAGTGTAGATGTGCAGGGGGTCTCCGGAGCTGAACCGCGGTGGTTTTAGGTCTGGGGACCCCGTGCCCCCCGAGATACAGGCCCCTTTAGGGGGTGCCGGTAGCCCTCTGCTTGGTTTAAAGGTCCCGATCACGTGATCGCGGCCTGTAAACCAAGCAGAGCAGAGGGATACCGGCACCCCCTAAAGGGGCCTGTATCTCGGGGGGCACGGGGTCCCCAGACCTAAAACCTGTGCGCTTCAGCTCCGGAGACCCCCTGCACATGTACACTATCAATAAAAATGTATTTCAAATGTATTTATTGTCATTTATTTATTTATTTATTTATATTTATTTATTAATTGTGCTGCTGCTGCTGCAAGTCGTAAACTCACACCAAGGGCCAAACACCCCCCTCACCCCCAATAAAAAAAATTCACGCACAGCAGCCCCACAATTAATAAATAAATCTAAATAAATAAATAAATAAAATCTATGTAAAACCCCCTCCCCCTATTCTCGCTTTTAAAACGCCCTGCCTTCTCTCTAATCTATGTAAAAAAAACCTCCCCCTATCCCCCTATCCCCCTATTGTGTGTGTGCGTTAAGCTTCCCTGCAAGCTATGTAAAAAAAACCTCCCCCTATTGTGTGTGTGTTTCAATCTGGCTGGCCTGTGTTTCTGAGTGCTGAGTGCTCTGCGTTTAACCAAGCAGAGCAGAGGGATACCGGCACCCCCTAAAGGGGCCTGTATCTCGGGGGGCACGGGGTCCCCAGACCTAAAACCTGTGCGCTTCAGCTCCGGAGACCCCCTGCACATGTACACTATCAATAAAAATGTATTTCAAATGTATTTATTGTCATTTATTTATTTATTTATTTATATTTATTTATTAATTGTGCTGCTGCTGCTGCAAGTCGTAAACTCACACCAAGGGCCAAACACCCCCCTCACCCCCAATAAAAAAAATTCACGCACAGCAGCCCCACAATTAATAAATAAATCTAAATAAATAAATAAATAAAATCTATGTAAAACCCCCTCCCCCTATTCTCGCTTTTAAAACGCCCTGCCTTCTCTCTAATCTATGTAAAAAAAACCTCCCCCTATCCCCCTATCCCCCTATTGTGTGTGTGCGTTAAGCTTCCCTGCAAGCTATGTAAAAAAAACCTCCCCCTATTGTGTGTGTGTTTCAATCTGGCTGGCCTGTGTTTCTGAGTGCTGAGTGCTCTGCGTTTAACCAAGCAGAGCAGAGGGATACCGGCACCCCCTAAAGGGGCCTGTATCTCGGGGGGCACGGGGTCCCCAGACCTAAAACCTGTGCGCTTCAGCTCCGGAGACCCCCTGCACATGTACACTATCAATAAAAATGTATTTCAAATGTATTTATTGTCATTTATTTATTTATTTATTTATATTTATTTATTAATTGTGCTGCTGCTGCTGCAAGTCGTAAACTCACACCAAGGGCCAAACACCCCCCTCACCCCCAATAAAAAAAATTCACGCACAGCAGCCCCACAATTAATAAATAAATCTAAATAAATAAATAAATAAATAAAGACATGAAGAGAAATAAATACTGTATATACTGTACAGTATATACACTGTATACATATATATATATATATATATATATATATACAGTATACATATATACACTGTGTATATATACTGTATATATATATATATATATATATATATATATATATATATATATATATATATATATATATACATACTGTATGTGAGTGAAAAGAGAAAAAAGTAACCCGTATGGGAGCACTCAGGTATGCAATTGATATATTTGTTTATTTATTTGACACAGTGCAAAAAGGGATGAATAAACAGTACATGATTTAAAAACACTTAAAAAAGAGGCATGGACCCTTAAACACTAATGAACAGCACTAGGGAACGACACACACTGTCAACCCTAAACATGAAAAGGATAGTGACTCAAAAAACACTAGGGAGAATCAAAGTGAATCACAATACAGTAGGTTACTGGGTTTAAAGGCACCTACAGTATACAACGCTAAGGATAATGCACACTACAATACCAAAAAGTATTTTAACCAAGCAAGTAAACCAAAATCAATATATACTGTAAGTAACAACCAGAAAAGACAATTTAAAACCAAACTAACCCTTACAATACCAAGGATTACATCTATCTAATTGTAAAAAACCTTATACAGTACATTATACACAGCATTGTTTAAAAACCCCTTCCCCCCTAATGTTTGTGTTAAGCAGATTACACTGAAGGGAGAGAGATATAAAGGCCTAAAGCCCCTTCCCCCCCTAATGTTTCTGTTAAGTAGATTACACTGAAGGGAGAGAGATATAAAGGCCTAAAGCCTTACCTGCATTGGTAAACCCTCCCTGCATTGGTAAACCCTCCCTGCATTGATGTCGTGTAGTGTACAGTACAGTATGTAAATGTGGGGAGGAGGGGGGCCCAATGTGCATAATGTACTGTGAGGTCTAACCACCCTCACCCCCTACCCACATACTGTACCGTTACCCCCCCCCCCCCCCCCCATCCTGGCCATGGCCCCTCACGCACAGCAGCTCCACAATTAATAAATAAATCTAAATAAATACAGTACATGAAGAGAAATAAATATATACTTTATATATAAATGTGAGTTTATAACTAAAATAAAGAATATTATTTCTAGGGGCCCTAGAACAGAAGTTCCCACGCCAATTTCGCGCTCATTGCTCTTTTTTTTGCTCTTTTTTTACAATGTTGCTGGTCTTGCGGCTTTGCAGTATGCAAGCAAAAAGCGCAGTGTACTGTATGAAGTCTGGGTGAGCGCTTTCCACATTTGATGCCTACGGCACCTTCCCATTTCTACACACTTCAATACCTGCACAGTTGGTAGCGCTTTCCATCCCAGCTACCATTCTGGATTTTCACCTCTCACAGGCCATTCTTGCCCGAGTCTGTCCTATCAGACAGGGGCATTAACCTGTATCCACACCACCTGGACAATTTCTCTCTGTCAGAGACTTGTGCTATTTATTTTATATATTTTTGTGTAATTATTCATGCAAATTTATGCTCATTTCATATGTGGTTTTCAACATAAAGTGGCTGCTGGGCCTGATCCTAACTCATACAGTATACAGTAGCGCTTCCCTGTTTGTTTGTTTATTGCAAGCAAAAAGCAGTTTGTAGTACTGAGTGTGAGATAAATTACTGTACTGTATTTATCAGTGTTGATCAAAGAGAGTTGATCAGAAGGATTCCCCTTATATACAGTACGTAGAATTAATAAAATTGTATTATTTTCCGATATCCGCAGTGATTCTGGTCAACCTGACAGATTTTTAGTAATACAGTATACTGCAAGACCATGTGTTGTCTACCCTTTACTACAGTATACTGTACTGTATGAATGACAATAGAGTGCTGTATACTTTATAAGGGGAATCCTTCTGATCAACTCTCTTTGATCAATACTGATAAATACAGTATCATATTTACTGTATACCCCTTTAGCACCTGTCGTTCCATCCTATGCACCCATTTACTGTACAATGGTGATTGCGGTCGTATTCACGTACTTTATGTGAGATAAATTAACCAGTTCTTTTATTGCTGAAGTCGCCACAAAATACTTTTATTTACAAATACAGTACAATACAATGGTGAAACTTTTCAAGTTAACAGCAATTCAAAACATCAACACACAATAATACATACTTTACAGTACTGTACAGTATACTGTACTAGTATATTTGGGCCTTGTCTTTGGGGGTTTATTCATGCAATTATTAGGGTGACCTGGCGTTGGAAATACTGACACAGTACAATCCTACAGCTACACCACCCACCCCCTCCCTTAGAGATTTTAATCCCTCCCTGGCCAAGCATCAATCGTCTGGCTAATCCAATCCAAGCCATTGTTTTGTTAATCTGGCCCTGGGCTGTTCAGAACAGCCACTGCTTCTAAATTACTGAAAATATACAGGATAAATATACAGTGATGTGAAATAATCCTTTCTGTGGGTCTGAGAGGGTTGAAAGTCACCAGGTCCTCATACAGTAGAGTACATTCTCGAATACCTTTAGAATAAAAATACAGTATATATAAATATACAGTATAAATATTGCACAGTATACTGTAATGTTAAATAACCCATCCTGTTCTTTTTCCCTTCATACTGTAACAGTATCCTCATTGTGTCTGCGGTACAGTAGTTCATTGAGAGAGGAGAGGTTTTGTGTACATCATTACTGCTGTTTATATACTGTACATTTGACTGCACAAGCAGATTTGACGAACACAAGGCCCCCCCTCCACCCTGGTGCACCCTTTTTCCTGGAACGACAAGAAAACAAAAACTTTGTTTAGTTACTGTACTGTACTGTATGTGCGTACTGTATTATGGTAGACCTACTGTACAGTAGGTGGCTGGTGCAGCTTTCTCTGGAAAGAAAAAATGGAGCAGTTAGTAGGCAGTTACTGTAGTATGTCAAACTAGTCTACTGTACTGTATACTGGAACTACTGTAAACTCTGACTATTGGGAAAGCTAAAATCTGTGCCATACTTACCTGTATCATAGTGTACCTACTGTACAATACTACAGCACTGTACTACTTTCCTGATGCTTGTCCATTGCGCGCGATGACAATGGGCAACACAGTGGCAATATGGTCTATATATTTATTGCATCGTTCCTCGGTGAGTACATCGTTCCAAAAACTCATTATGGCTGTATACAACTCGTCCTTCTTGGAGGGTTTCGCCACTTTACGGATGTGGTCCTTCAGCTGATGCCAGACCATTTCGATCGGATTGAAGTCTGGTGATCTGTGATTGGAAAGAAAGGACAATTAGTTTAAGAGATAGAGTACACAGTAAAAACAGTGGGGAACATATAAATGGGACACGGTCTACTACACTTACTCCGCTGGCGTCTTCACCCAGTTGATGCCGCGCTCAAGGATATGCGCCGTCGACGCGGTGTGCTTGGGATCATTGTCCTGGTAAAAGCGATGACCATTGGGAAAGTCTTGTGTGATGTATCGCACTATCACGGGCACAATGTTGTCTTGGAAGAAATCTTTATTCATGATTCCTATAGCAAGAAAAGAAAAGTGCTCAATAGTACAGTACAGTGCATACGGTAAGGCAACACTAGTCAAGTACAGTGCATTAGGCGGCATTATATTTGAGAAATTGTACCTTCAAAGACGACAATGCATCCCGGTCCACGCCTAGAGATGGCACCCCACACATGCAGCTTCACAGGGTGTTTTGGCCGTGGCTTCAAAGTTATGCGGCCTTTTTTGTGGAACGCAAATCTTGCAAATCTCTCCAGCGACACAGTAGACTCATCAGTGAAGATGCAATCCTGGAAAGTCTCACCGCTGTCGATCCATGCCTGGGCCTGGAGCACTCTTTTGATTTTGTTTGCGTCCCGTATCATGGGGTACGCTCTGTAATGACAATGAATAAAAAATGTTAGCGTCACAGCGCAGTACAGTTTGCAAAACAACATTTTTACTTTACAGTACAGTACCTCCTGTACTGTCCACTACTAACCTCACACGTCCATATTTCCATCCAATTCTGCGTCTCATCTTCTTTATGCTGCTCTCGGATACAGTCAGATTGTGGTTTTCCTGAAGAGTGTTTTTAACCCTTAATGCGCTCCTCTCATCATTCTCCTCACTTATTCTGTCCACCAGAAGAGTAGTCTCCCTACAATGCAAAGAAATTATATTGTGTTATTAATATGCAGCAATATAAAATGTATACTGTATACTGTACATGTAATGTTGTAATATACAGTAAATATAAATATACAAAAAATGTATACTGCTGTACTATAAATATAAATAGACAAAATATACAGTATACAGTACTGTTGTAATATAAATATACTATATAAATATTCCGTTGTCAGATGAATTGCAATATACCAAAAGTGTATACTGCTGCACAAAAAATATAAATTGACCACACATACAGTACACTACAGTATATACTGTTGTAATATAATAAATATACTATATAAATACGGTATACTGTTGTTATATCATAATAAATACACATCATATACTGTATATTCCGTTGTCAGATGAATTGCAATATACCAAAAGTGTATACTGCTGCACAAAAAATATAAATTGACCACACATACAGTACACTACAGTATATACTGTTGTAATATAATAAATATACTATATAAATACGGTATACTGTTGTTATATCATAATAAATACACATCATATACTGTATATTCCGTTGTCAGATGAATTGCAATATACCAAAAGTGTATACTGCTGCACAAAAAATATAAATTGACCACACATACAGTACACTACAGTATATACTGTTGTAATATAATAAATATACTATATAAATACGGTATACTGTAGATGTACACTACAGTTTTCTATATTTTTTTTGGTTAAGTTTTATAAATACAGTATACTTACGCATTTGTTACCCTTGGTGCCTTTTTGCGGTCTCTGTTTTTTCCTTGTGCATGATAGCACACAGTGCTTGATGGCACAACGAGGCCAGAAGCAGTTAACCAGCGCTGGATATCTGCAATTCGTTGTCCGCTCGTGTACATCTCCTTCATTCTCATGCTGAGATCCTTTGAAATCTTCTTAACAGGCATTGCTGCGAGTACTGTAGAAAGAAATACAAACACAAGAATGTGTATTCGATGTTTAGTCGATGTGTATTCAATGTGCAGTGAATCCACAAAATGGATGGTGTATTTATATGTTAATGACTCACATAACAGACCACCCACTTTCAACACCTGTACCTGGCCACCATGCATAAAAGGTTGTACACGTTGCATAGCCCACCACTTGCTGATCTTTATCTGAGGCATTGTCCAGATACTGCATTGTGCCTCCCGCTTACATGGAGCAGCCCCGGTTCTATGGAAGAAAGAATCATCTCACCTCTGCTGTGCCTGCCACACTGAAAAAAAGAAAGGCAGTTACCGTTCCCAAGCCAAAGGCAAAGCGACAGGCTAAGGCCAACAAAGAAAACCTTCTGCTGACCCCAAAGGCTAAGGCTTTTAAAACACGTCAGCCTTATTATGTGAAGAAGAAATACGGTACTGTGCTCGGTTCGCAAGACGCATGGCAGCCAACTCACCGAATCCGCAGACCACTTGCTCCCATATGCTTCGACGACTCTGCTGTAGCTGTCCCGGAAATCTTCAGCCCGGCTTCTCCACCCCCATCTTCTCCGGTTCCATCTGAAGATGCTGCTGCCTCTGAAATCAACGGGTCACTGTCTCCTTTGCTCTTGGACGACTCTGCTTCTCTCCCGGAAATCCAGCGGTCACCTTCTCCATCCCTCTTCCACCACGCTGCAGCTTCTCCTGTACCGGGCATCCCCAGGTCACCTCTTCCACTCTCCATCGATGCCGCTTCTCTCCAGGGAACCCCCATCTCATCCTCCGTTGCACCCATCCCCCCAGATCTCCAGATGCCATGCACAAGCAGCTCGTTGGACCGGATCCTGAATGGGCTAAGTGTGGATCTCCCCGGGAATTCTAGTGTGCTGGCAAAGCTAGATCTGCTTCTGGAGTCGGTGCTACATATGGAGCAACGGCTGGATCAACGGATGCTACATATGGAGCAACGGATGGATCAACGGATGGACAAGATAGAGGCAGACATAGCGGGCATACATTATTTGCTCGGTGTTAATGCCCCTGTTTCCCCGATGCTGGAGCAGGGGGGTGACATGGATGTGATGCATGGTACCTTCGACCCCCTTCCATCACCAAGCACACACCCTCCACCAGAAGATACAGTGTACTATGCTATTGAGGAGGACATGACAACCCCATCTAGACCACGCCAGGAGACAACCCGGCGACCACTACCGGAGGAAAGCTTCCTCCCAGACACCCTACCATTGCCCATCGCCTCAAGTACACCCGCTCCCAAAAGACTTCCTACACCCGCTCGCATACAAACAGTGCCCGACATCTCCCTGTGCGATCTGACACCGGCGCTGAGGGAGAAGTATAGGGTGAGGAGTGCTGGTATACCACACAAGTATGCCTTGATCATATTTAAACACCATGTTCCCTACACATTGTACTGCGAGTGGGTGTTCAAAGTGAACTATGATGGGAATCGCCAAAAAAATGCCCTTCCTGCCAATTTAAGGAAAAAGATTGTGGAAGAAATGCAGCGCTATTACCCTGTTACAGATCCTGTAATGAGAGGCGTTAGAGACTGCATTAATGGCGTTTTGCGCCATGCAAGGCATCGGCCATGGCTGGAAAATGGGGAGGACTTTCAGTGAGACCATACTGTAATGTTGTGCTGTACTGTACAGTACATGTTTTACCCTATAGTACCTGCTGTACTTAAACAAAGGATACTGAATGTTGTTGTGTGTTGCACGGTTTTTGTACTGTATTTGTAAATAAAAGTTTTTAGTGGCGACTTCAGCAATAAAAGAACTGGTTACTTTATCTCACACACAGTACTACAGTACAAACTGCTTTTTGCTGCCAGACTGCAAACCCGCAAGACCAGCAACATTGTAACAAAAGAGCAATGAGCGCGCAATTGGCGTGGGAACTTCTGTTCTAAGGCCCCTATAAATAATATTCTTTATTTTATTTATAAACTCACATTTATAAACCCCGTCACCCACCCCCGCTAAACACAATAAAAAATAATCACACACAGCAGCCGCCAAAAAATAAATAAATAAATGACAATAAATACATTGGAAATACATTTTTATTGATAGTGTAGATGTGCAGGGGGTCTCTGGAGCTGAACCGCACAGGTTTTAGGTCTGGGGACCCCGTGCCCCCCGAGATACAGGCCCCTTTAGGGGGTGCCGGTAGCCCTCTGCTTGGTTTAAAGGTCCGATCACGTGACCGCGGCCTGTAAACCAAGCAGAGCAGAGGGATACCGGCACCCCCTAAAGGGGCCTGTATCTCGGGGGGCACGGGGTCCCCAGACCTGAAACCTGTGCGCTTCAGCTCCGGAGAACATCTACACTGTGAATAAAACACACACATCATTAAAGAATCATTCTTTAGCTTAGCGGCTATGCGCTATGGTAAAGAAGCAGCATTTCTGTCTTTTTAATAATATTGTAGAGTGAGCAGGGGGTTCCCTGAGACAGAAATCTAATCTCAGGGGACCCCCTGCTCCTGCACAATATTATTAAAAGTTCAGAAACGAGGCTTCATTAGCATAGCGTATAGCCGCTAAGGTAATGAAGGGGTTAACGCATAATAACCAATAAATACATTCAATACACTACCCACTACCCATGGCAACCTCCGCTGCTGTACAGTAAAACAGAGAAAAAAAATAACACTTTCAAAGTAATGTCCCCTAACCCCTTAATCACCATAGCGGTTATTAACCGCTACAGTCATGAAGGGGTTAACCCGCCCTCACCCACCACTTGGGACGCCTACTGTACATACCCTCCCACTCTAACCCCCCACCCCGTGAGGCCTAACCACCCTCAACCCTCACCCACTAACTACCCACAAGGGAGGCCTACCCACATACCGTTGGGGAAACACCCCACCCCCACCCCAGTACCCACAATAAAAACAGTACAATCACCCACAATAAACAGCATTCTATTTATTAAATACATTACCCACCCCCTGTGCCCCCCCCCCCCCCATAAATACAAGATTTATTCTTTTACATTCAGGGTCCATAACGCAGCCCCACGCTAGTCCCCGGTGGGCTGGCAGGGCACCTGGACAGACCTACAGTTTACCAGCAGCATTCCACAGGTTCTGGAGGCCTGCTGGTGGATCCTGCCAGCACCATGGCGCCCAGGTGGTCTCCTTGGGTCACCGTGAGCCTCAATTGGGTCCACACGGTAGGCCCAAGGATGTCTGGGAGCCCCGGGTCAAACCCACAGGTGTCTGCGGGGCCTCGGGTGGTTCCCATGGGGGTCTGGGGAACTCACGGGTGCTCACTACGGGTCCGCGGTGCCCCCACAGAAGTGGGACCACACATCATCATCCCCGCACCTACGGCTCGGAGGTGCCCCCACAGAAGTGGGACCACACATCGTCATGCCCGCAGACTACGGGTCCGCGGTGCCCCCACAGAAGTGGGACCACACATCATCATCCCCGCATGTGTCACCCGTGGAACCACCAGCCTGCTACCCTTTAGGATACCCGAGGATTCCCCGCGGGTGGTCTCCAGAGGTCCCACGCAAAACCACGGAAGTAACCCTGAATGTAAAAAAAATAAACCTGGCCAATACATTCAATACATACACCCTCCCCCCCAACACCTACAGTACAATAATGTGCAAAATAACTATTATCCAGATATGGATAATAGATTAATTGCCCATTATTAAAAACATTAACTAGCATATACAAATAAATAAAGTACTACTGACCTCATCAATACGAAGTGTCCGATGCCAGCGCCTTCCTTCTCTTGCCCACACAAAACATAGCCAAAACCAAGCCAATACATTGCAATTACATTCAGATATCAATTAACCCCTTAAACACCTTATCGGATAATAACCGCAAAGGTAATTAAGGGGTTAAGCCACACAGGCACGATACCCACCCTTCACCCATGAATTTGTACTGTGGCTTCATCATGCAACTATATATATATATACTGTATATATATACATACAGAGAGACAGAGAGAAAGAGAGAGAGAGAGATATATACAGTATATATATATACACACGTTATATACACACCCATGATAAACCAAATATACAGTACAAATAAATGTAGAAGGGTTATCAAAACCATACTGTTCTACAACCAAACACTTCTCCATACAGATACTACATTAAAATCAATTTCCTTTAAAAATCCTAACTGATCTCACAATCTACTGTACTGTATATGATCACAAACCAATGAAAAAAAAGTCACATTCCAAAATGCATAAAATCTATGCACCATACTGTATACATTCTGCAAATTAATCAAACGTAAACAAAAATCAGTTAGCAATCATTATTTACACCCCTAAACATTTCACACTCAATCAAGAACAATGAGACCATTAACAGATTCACGCCTAGAGCAGAACAATTAAGCCTTTGAAAAAATATAAGTACCGACAAAAATACAACCTTTACAGTACAGTACAACCAAGGCTATCTATCCCTGACCTTCCTCAAACACACAATACAATACCAAGGAATAATACATCTATCTAATTTTAAAATACTTTAAACTCACAAAATAATTAAAAACACATCTAATCCAGCTTTTAAAACATCATCATTTCTTACCCTGAATGTATACTGTACAGTATATCTCTCTAGACATATATATTGTACATACATACATACAGTGGCAAGAAATGATATACCACAAGCAAAAAAAAAATACACAGGTTAAAAAACCTTTTGAAATAATGAACAAGTTAAATAAAATACATTTCTTTACTGTAGTTCACTTACCATTACTTGCCCCCACCGACTCCCGTTGCCCAGCTTACTCACGAACCAATCCACGATCAGGAACCCATAAAATAATAAACCATTGAAAATAATAAACATTAAACTAAAAATCCAAACCAATCCACGGGTCTTCTACTTGTAATACACCTTCATCTGTATTCTTCTTTCTTCTATCTCCTTCCGGGCGGGGCAGGGCGTGGTCTTCTTTCCATCATCGGCCACGCCCTTGTCTTTTTCCTTCTCCGGAGGTCCTTCCTCCGCGGCGTCTGGCTGCAAAATGAGACGACATAGGCTTTTAAAGGCCTATGACGTCACATTTTGCGTCATGGTTCCCACGGTCCTGATTGGACCGTGAAAACCATGTGTGTTGGCCGATAATAAAAAAATGATGACGTCACTTAAAGGGAATGAAAGCACAGCCAATCAGAATGGCTTTGCTTCAATTGCCTTTAAGATGACGTCATGAAAAGGCACATGGTCGTGCACACATGGTACTAGAGCCAATCAGAGCGTGGGAACTTTATGCCTACTCTGATTGGCTCTGGTATACCATGTGTCAGGGGCTTGGGGGAGAAAGGATGTGACGTCAATGAAAACCTGTCACGTGGTACGGTAGCCAATCAGAGCGTGGGAACTTTATCCTTATTGACGTCACATCCTTTCTCCCCCAAGCCCCTGACACATGGTATACCAGAGCCAATCAGAGTAGGGATAAAGTTCCCACGCTCTGATTGGCTCTGGTATACCATGTGTCAGGGGCTTGGGGGAGAAAGGATGTGACGTCAATAAGGATAAAGTTCCCACGCTCTGATTGGCTACCGTACCACGTGACAGGTTTTCATTGACGTCACATCCTTTCTCCCCCAAGCCCCTGACACATGGTATACCAGAGCCAATCAGAGTAGGCATAAAGTTCCCACGCTCTGATTGGCTCTAGTACCATGTGTGCACGACCATGTGCCTTTTCATGACGTCATCTTAAAGGCAATTGAAGCAAAGCCATTCTGATTGGCTGTGCTTTCATTCCCTTTAAGTGACGTCATCATTTTTTTATTATCGGCCAACACACATGGTTTTCACGGTCCAATCAGGACCGTGGGAACCATGACGCAAAATGTGACGTCATAGGCCTTTAAAAGCCTATGTCGTCTCATTTTGCAGCCAGACGCCGCGGAGGAAGGACCTCCGGAGAAGGAAAAAGACAAGGGCGTGGCCGATGATGGAAAGAAGACCACGCCCTGCCCCGCCCGGAAGGAGATAGAAGAAAGAAGAATACAGATGAAGGTGTATTACAAGTAGAAGACCCGTGGATTGGTTTGGATTTTTAGTTTAATGTTTATTATTTTCAATGGTTTATTATTTTATGGGTTCCTGATCGTGGATTGGTTCGTGAGTAAGCTGGGCAACGGGAGTCGGTGGGGGCAAGTAATGGTAAGTGAACTACAGTAAAGAAATGTATTTTATTTAACTTGTTCATTATTTCAAAAGGTTTTTTAACCTGTGTATTTTTTTTTTGCTTGTGGTATATCATTTCTTGCCACTGTATGTATGTATGTACAATATATATGTCTAGAGAGATATACTGTACAGTATACATTCAGGGTAAGAAATGATGATGTTTTAAAAGCTGGATTAGATGTGTTTTTAATTATTTTGTGAGTTTAAAGTATTTTAAAATTAGATAGATGTATTATTCCTTGGTATTGTATTGTGTGTTTGAGGAAGGTCAGGGATAGATAGCCTTGGTTGTACTGTACTGTAAAGGTTGTATTTTTGTCGGTACTTATATTTTTTCAAAGGCTTAATTGTTCTGCTCTAGGCGTGAATCTGTTAATGGTCTCATTGTTCTTGATTGAGTGTGAAATGTTTAGGGGTGTAAATAATGATTGCTAACTGATTTTTGTTTACGTTTGATTAATTTGCAGAATGTATACAGTATGGTGCATAGATTTTATGCATTTTGGAATGTGACTTTTTTTTCATTGGTTTGTGATCATATACAGTACAGTAGATTGTGAGATCAGTTAGGATTTTTAAAGGAAATTGATTTTAATGTAGTATCTGTATGGAGAAGTGTTTGGTTGTAGAACAGTATGGTTTTGATAACCCTTCTACATTTATTTGTACTGTATATTTGGTTTATCATGGGTGTGTATATAACGTGTGTATATATATATACTGTATATATCTCTCTCTCTCTCTTTCTCTCTGTCTCTCTGTATGTATATATATACAGTATATATATATATAGTTGCATGATGAAGCCACAGTACAAATTCATGGGTGAAGGGTGGGTATCGTGCCTGTGTGGCTTAACCCCTTAATTACCTTTGCGGTTATTATCCGATAAGGTGTTTAAGGGGTTAATTGATATCTGAATGTAATTGCAATGTATTGGCTTGGTTTTGGCTATGTTTTGTGTGGGCAAGAGAAGGAAGGCGCTGGCATCGGACACTTCGTATTGATGAGGTCAGTAGTACTTTATTTATTTGTATATGCTAGTTAATGTTTTTAATAATGGGCAATTAATCTATTATCCATATCTGGATAATAGTTATTTTGCACATTATTGTACTGTAGGTGTTGGGGGGGAGGGTGTATGTATTGAATGTATTGGCCAGGTTTATTTTTTTTACATTCAGGGTTACTTCCGTGGTTTTGCGTGGGACCTCTGGAGACCACCCGCGGGGAATCCTCGGGTATCCTAAAGGGTAGCAGGCTGGTGGTTCCACGGGTGACACATGCGGGGATGATGATGTGTGGTCCCACTTCTGTGGGGGCACCGCGGACCCGTAGTCTGCGGGCATGACGATGTGTGGTCCCACTTCTGTGGGGGCACCTCCGAGCCGTAGGTGCGGGGATGATGATGTGTGGTCCCACTTCTGTGGGGGCACCGCGGACCCGTAGTGAGCACCCGTGAGTTCCCCAGACCCCCATGGGAACCACCCGAGGCCCCGCAGACACCTGTGGGTTTGACCCGGGGCTCCCAGACATCCTTGGGCCTACCGTGTGGACCCAATTGAGGCTCACGGTGACCCAAGGAGACCACCTGGGCGCCATGGTGCTGGCAGGATCCACCAGCAGGCCTCCAGAACCTGTGGAATGCTGCTGGTAAACTGTAGGTCTGTCCAGGTGCCCTGCCAGCCCACCGGGGACTAGCGTGGGGCTGCGTTATGGACCCTGAATGTAAAAGAATAAATCTTGTATTTATGGGGGGGGGGGGGGGCACAGGGGGTGGGTAATGTATTTAATAAATAGAATGCTGTTTATTGTGGGTGATTGTACTGTTTTTATTGTGGGTACTGGGGTGGGGGTGGGGTGTTTCCCCAACGGTATGTGGGTAGGCCTCCCTTGTGGGAACTGATTGGGTGGTTAGGCCTCACGGGTGGGGGGGGGGGTTAGTGTGGGAGGGTATGTAGGCATCCCGAGTGGTGGGTGGGTGAGGGTGGGTTAACCCCTTCATGACTGTAGCGGTTAATAACCGCTATGGTGATTAAGGGGTTAGGGGACATTACTTTGTATGTTTTAATTTTTGTGTCTGTTTTGCAGAAGCGGAGGGGCCATGGCCAGGATGGGGGGGGGGGTTAACGGTATGTGGGTAGGGGGTGAGGGTGGTTAGCAATGCAGGGAGGGAGATTTACTGGTAACAGAAACATCTCTCTCCCTTCAATGTACTGTAATCTGTTTAAAGCCCCCTCCCCCCTAATGTGTGTTTCTGTAAAATCTCTCTCCCTTCAATGTACTGTAATCTGTTTAACAGAAACATTAGGGGGGAAGGGGCTTTAGGCCTTTATATCTCTCTCCCTTCAGTGTAATCTACTTAACAGAAACATTAGGGGGGGAAGGGGTTTTTAAACAATGCTGTGTATAATGTACTGTATAAGGTTTTTTACAATTAGATAGATGTAATCCTTGGTATTGTAAGGGTTAGTTTGGTTTTAAATTGTCTTTTCTGGTTGTTACTTACAGTATATATTGATTTTGGTTTACTTGCTTGGTTAAAATACTTTTTGGTATTGTAGTGTGCATTATCCTTAGCGTTGTATACTGTAGGTGCCTTTAAACCCAGTAACCTACTGTATTGTGATTCACTTTGATTCTCCCTAGTGTTTTTTGAGTCACTATCCTTTTCATGTTTAGGGTTGACAGTGTGTGTCGTTCCCTAGTGCTGTTCATTAGTGTTTAAGGGTCCATGCCTCTTTTTTAAGTGTTTTTAAATCATGTACTGTTTATTCATCCCTTTTTGCACTGTGTCAAATAAATAAACAAATATATCAATTGCATACCTGAGTGCTCCCATACGGGTTACTTTTTTCTCTTTTCACTCACATACAGTATGTATATATATATATATATATATATATATATATATATATATATATATATATATATATATATATATATATATACAGTATATATACACAGTGTATATATGTATACTGTATATATATATATATATATATATATATATATGTATACAGTGTATATACTGTACAGTATATACAGTATTTATTTCTCTTCATGTCTTTATTTATTTATTTATTTATTTAGATTTATTTATTAATTGTGGGGCTGCTGTGCGTGATTTTTTTTTATTGGGGTTGAGGGGGGTGTTTGGCCCTTGGTGTGAGTTTACGACTTGCAGCAGCAGCAGCACAATTAATAAATAAATATAAATAAATAAATAAATAAATGACAATAAATACATTTGAAATACATTTTTATTGATAGTGTACATGTGCAGGGGGTCTCCGGAGCTGAACCGCGGTGGTTTTAGGTCTGGGGACCCCGTGCCCCCCGAGATACAGGCCCCTTTAGGGGGTGCCGGTATCCCTCTGCTCTGCTTGGTTAAACGCAGAGCACTCAGCACTCAGAAACACAGGCCAGCCAGATTGAAACACACACACAATAGGGGGAGGTTTTTTTTACATAGCTTGCAGGGAAGCTTAACGCACACACACAATAGGGGGATAGGGGGATAGGGGGAGGTTTTTTTTACATAGATTAGAGAGAAGGCAGGGCGTTTTAAAAGCGAGAATAGGGGGAGGGGGTTTTACATAGATTTTATTTATTTATTTATTTAGATTTATTTATTAATTGTGGGGCTGCTGTGCGTGAATTTTTTTTATTGGGGGTGAGGGGGGTGTTTGGCCCTTGGTGTGAGTTTACGACTTGCAGCAGCAGCAGCACAATTAATAAATAAATATAAATAAATAAATAAATAAATGACAATAAATACATTTGAAATACATTTTTATTGATAGTGTACATGTGCAGGGGGTCTCCGGAGCTGAACCGCGGTGGTTTTAGGTCTGGGGACCCCGTGCCCCCCGAGATACAGGCCCCTTTAGGGGGTGCCGGTATCCCTCTGCTCTGCTTGGTTAAACGCAGAGCACTCAGCACTCAGAAACACAGGCCAGCCAGATTGAAACACACACACAATAGGGGGAGGTTTTTTTTACATAGCTTGCAGGGAAGCTTAACGCACACACACAATAGGGGGATAGGGGGATAGGGGGAGGTTTTTTTTACATAGATTAGAGAGAAGGCAGGGCGTTTTAAAAGCGAGAATAGGGGGAGGGGGTTTTACATAGATTTTATTTATTTATTTATTTAGATTTATTTATTAATTGTGGGGCTGCTGTGCGTGAATTTTTTTTATTGGGGGTGAGGGGGGTGTTTGGCCCTTGGTGTGAGTTTACGACTTGCAGCAGCAGCAGCACAATTAATAAATAAATATAAATAAATAAATAAATAAATGACAATAAATACATTTGAAATACATTTTTATTGATAGTGTACATGTGCAGGGGGTCTCCGGAGCTGAAGCGCACAGGTTTTAGGTCTGGGGACCCCGTGCCCCCCGAGATACAGGCCCCTTTAGGGGGTGCCGGTATCCCTCTGCTCTGCTTGGTTTACAGGCCGCGATCACGTGATCGGGACCTTTAAACCAAGCAGAGGGCTACCGGCACCCCCTAAAGGGGCCTGTATCTCGGGGGGCACGGGGTCCCCAGACCTAAAACCACCGCGGTTCAGCTCCGGAGACCCCCTGCACATCTACACTATCAATAAAAATGTATTTCCAATGTATTTATTGTCATTTATTTATTTATTTTTTGGCGGCTGCTGTGTGTGTGTATTTTTTTATTGTGGGTAGCGGGAGGGTGGGTGAATGGGGTATTCGCCCCAACGATGGTTGGGGAGGGCTTGCGGGGGGGGGGGGGGGTGGGGTAGCGGGAGGGCTTAACCCCTTCATGACCGTAGCGGTATTAACTGCTACGATCGTGAAGGGGTTAAGTGCACCCGCAACCCCCCCCCCCCTCCCGCAAGTCCTAAACTCACACCAAGGGCCAAATACCCCCCTCACCCATCCCCACTACACACAATAAAGCGGGCACGGTGGGTTAACCCCTTCATTGCCTTAGCGGCTATCCGCTATGGTAATGACGCAGCATTTTCCGTATTTTTAATAATATTGATCAGGAGCAGGGGGGTTCCCTGAGCATTAATTTCTGGCTCAGGGAACCCCCTGCTCACTGTACAATATTATTAAAATACAGAAATGATGCTTCTTTACCATAGCGCATAGACGCTAAGGTAAAGAACGAGTGTTTATTTATACTGTATATTGTATGTGTTTTATTGATAGTGTACATGTGCAGGGGGTCTCCAGAGCAGAAGCGCACAGGTTTCAGGTCTGGGGACCCCGTGCCCCCCGAGATACAGGCCCCTTTAGGGGGTGCCGGTATCCCTCTGCTCTGCTTGGTTTACAGGCCGCGGTCACGTGATCGGGGCTTTTAACGCAGAGCTGGATACCGGCACCCCCTAAAGGGGCCTGTATCTCGGGGGGCACGGGGTCCCCAGACCTAAAACCACCGCGGTTCAGCTCCGGAGACCCCCTGCACATCTACACTATCAATAAAAATGTATTTCCAATGTATTTATTGTCATTTATTTATTTATTTTTTGGCGGCTGCTGTGTGTGTGTATTTTTTTATTGTGGGTAGCGGGAGGGTGGGTGAATGGGGTATTCGCCCCAACGATGGTTGGGGAGGGCTTGCGGGGGGGGGGGGGGGGGGTGGGGTAGCGGGAGGGCTTAACCCCTTCATGACCGTAGCGGTATTAACTGCTACGATCGTGAAGGGGTTAAGTGCACCCGCAACCCCCCCCCCCTCCCGCAAGTCCTAAACTCACACCAAGGGCCAAATACCCCCCTCACCCATCCCCACTACACACAATAAAGCGGGCACGGTGGGTTAACCCCTTCATTGCCTTAGCGGCTATCCGCTATGGTAATGACGCAGCATTTTCCGTATTTTTAATAATATTGATCAGGAGCAGGGGGGTTCCCTGAGCATTAATTTCTGGCTCAGGGAACCCCCTGCTCACTGTACAATATTATTAAATCTCTCTCTGCTGCAAACACATCTCGCCCCCAGTATGTGCAGTAATTTACTGAACATGTACTGTAGAATAAATGCATACAGTAGTTTTATTTATTCGGGTTTATTACACAGTATACTGTATGGCCGGAAAACATCAGCATACAGTACAATATAATCCATCGAAATCCCCCCATTAGCCGTTTTCTTTTCTGAGGAAAAACAAAATGAAAAGTTTTAATGTACAGTAATGGTCAGCCCCCTAAAGAAGTTCCCAGCCAGCCCCACCAAAATAATACGGCAAAAATACAGTACTCACCATACTGTACAGTATTGTACTAAATTTCCCATTCAGCTTGCGCTGGCGCCGGCCCACTTCCAGTCCAGCTTTCATCATTTTGCAGAGGGACTAGCCCACCTGTAGTCAGCGGGAAATCGCTTAGGTACATGCAAGCTTCATCAAAACTGGCTGCGAAATCCATCTCAGATTTGTCACCGACGGCAGGACCATGATGATAAGCTGGTGCTGCTGCTGGTTCTGGTTCTGGTTCTGGCGCATTGCTTGGCAGGGACTGTCGCTTCTTATTTCGTTTTAACACGACCCTTCGCCTTTTGCCGCCTCCATTATCATAGATACGGGAAAAACCCTGTGACACACACCAATACCCTCCAACAAATTGGGGCTCAATACGGTGAAAACAGGGGTCACTACATAACCTTTTCCTTATTGCATGCTTCCACAAATGAGGAGTTGGCGAAAATCTGTAAAAGTCATAATTTTCGATAAAATACTGATAAATTTGAACAACTGTTGCCATCTTATCCTCTGTTGCATTTATAGCGGCCCATATCAAATAAGCATAACTTCTGTCAGGTTTTTGGAACACGGGCTCCACTTGTTCACTCATGTCTCTGTAGAATAGTGTAAGTGAAAATGATCTTTGTCTTTATTTAATACATTACTGTATGTAAAGCCTAAATTGATACATTTTTTGCAACTATTCCTTCAGTCTCAAGGACAAGTTACACAATAGCATACTGTACTGGGATAAAGTAACTTTTTTTGGAAACGAAACAACTTGCAAAGGCCACACATTACTTAAGTCATGAGTTTATGCCATCTGGTGGACAATCGAAACATCGCAGCCTAGTAAATCATTCTCATTATCATTTAACAAGATCAGGCCCCCGTCAGCCAGGCATGAACCGTGGCTGGGAAGGCAAGCGCAACGAAGCATGCAAGAGGTGAGCAGTGGCGGATTCCAGGTTTCTGCCAGGTACAAACCAGGCATTTGCTCGAATAAAGTGTGTCGGTGCAGTATGTTGCATTAGTGTATATTAAAGAAGATGTGACATTTAAAAGTGAACATCATGGCCCCCAGAGTAGAGCTGTTGCGTACACTCTCGCAAAATGTATTTGTGACTATAAATTCATATTGTGTAATATTTTGGTATGACATATTAAGTACAATCAATCCAGTGAACAAGCAGTCTATAAACTATGACAAAAACAAGTCCAAAGACCAAATCTGGGGCTCCAAAAAACAATCCCAACAGTAGATTTTGGGCCCTGTTTGTTTAAATCAAAAACACTACAGTAATGTCCAAGCCTTTGTCTCATAAATAGAGAGGTATCCTTACCAACTCCACTTATAAATGGTGTAAATGATCAGTCTAGGGGTTTACGGTATATACATGTAGAAAAGATGGCGCCTAGCTGGTTCTGCTCTGTTATTGAGCTATCACAAATCAGCTGTAAATGTTCACATGGAATGGCACCTAGTTAACTTTTTAAATCAATAACTGTAGACTTGCTAGTCGGCCAATATCATAGACTCTATCCTCAATAATAACAAAGTTCATTACAAGCGACTCTACGGAAAAACTCTTCGCCAGGCCATTTTGGATGACACCAAAGGAGATTATGAAACCAAAGGGTGCATCAGTTCAATCCTGCTCCTGTGGGTTGCTGCAGGGCACCTTTTGGTGTGTTGTTCGCTAGGGAGATAGTACAAAGTGAAAAATGTGCGATGCACAACCGGAACGAAAAAATAAATGAACTGGAGAGAGGGTACAGTAACTACACAATTTGCTTTTAATAACTCATCTAATCAAATGACCGGCAACAAAAGCGCGCGCACACAGAGGTTTTCAAACATCTCTATGGAGCTTGGTCCCACCCCCCGTTCGTGTCACGTGTCACTCACGCGCGGCGCGCTCACGGGACGATCGTGCACCACTCCCCAGCTGCGACACAACACCCGTAACAATGCCCACCTGTCTCCTGCGCTCTGCGTCCAATCACAGCTCCCGCGGGGCCACACCTCCGTTCCGCCTCTCACTTTCATTGCTCCAGTCCTCCTATTTAATCTCTGCTTGCTCAGTTACACATTGCTGAGCATAGACCATAGTAGCCTTGTGTTCCTACATTCCTGCTTTGCCTTGCGCCTTGCCTCTCTTGCTTTCAGTTTGACCTCATGTGTACCGACACGGCTAGACTCTTGGACGCTCTCTGTATAACGACCCCAGCTTGCCCTCGACTACCTGCATCTCTCCATCCCTGACCACGGATATAGGACATTCTTTTAACCCACCAGCTCCAACCCTCGACCTCGGCACAACGGACATCTACCGTTACTGGCTCCTCCCCATGACCGCAGCAAGTATCTGGACTACCCTCTCTCTCCAACCCCGACCCGGCTACGCTGACAATCCAGGCGTGCCTCCACTGCTGTGGGTGCGCAGTTTCTACTTTCCCACCTCAGTACCGGGGGTCCGCCTTGTTCGTGGTGAGTGCAAGGGTCACAATTAGAGAGGGTTGGGGTTCCTTACAATGCATCTGATCTCAGACGCGCTATTAGAGAGGGTTGGGGCTCCTTTGAATGCATCTGATCTCAGACGCGCTATTAGAGAAAGTTGGGATTCCTTACAATGCAGATTTCAGACGCGCTGTTAGAGAGGGTTGGGGCTCCTTACAATGTATTTGATCAATGCATTGTAAGGAACCCCAACCCTCTCTAGTGTGTATTTGTGAACTGTAAGGTGCTTGACTAATACACTGGAAGAATATCATTGTTTTCGATTAAAAATATCAAAGAATGTGTTACTTTAACGAGCGCTTTCTCTTTTTTTGAATCTCCAATATACTATTTGCCAAGTGGGACTGATGAAATCACCAAAAACTACTGTAGCAGGTCCCCTTTGGTTGTCAATACGTTACTTTGAAGTGGAAGGGAGAGACCTACTGAGGCCAATATACTAAGCATCGCAAACTGAGCGGGGGGAGGGGTGGAGGGTTTCGGCGCATGTCAAACTTCAATTGCACTCGTGTACTAAGTTCAAATTTCTCCATCTGCGCCCAGCCCCAAAATACTGTTTAGCGCACAGAAATGGATTGCACTTGGTGTATAAAAGTCAATGGTACATACTAATATCTATATAAATATATACAGTGTTCGACAAATCACCCAAAAATCTACTCGCCCAACCAAAAAATCTACTCGCCACCTAGTCCCGCCCCCAACCCCGCCCCTAGTCCCGCCCCCAACCCCGCCCCCAACCCCGCTTTAAAATAAAACATATGAATAAAATCCATTTAAATGACAAATATATTTATTGTATTACATTATACTACAATTAGCCCTTGTTACGTGTGTGTGTGTGTGTGTGTGTGTCTGTGTAAATGTCGATCTAGAAATAAAAGCCAGGTGTGAATGACTAGTTTCCTGCACCCCTTAATCAGTGTCTGGATGCCCCCGCTTCACAATATCTAAAGCAGAACCCCCATTCACCTGCGCTCCGGCGTCATGACGTCACGTTGCCCTAGTAACGTGACGTCACATGACCTCACAGCGTCATTTTGATGCCGCGTTGCCATGGCGACGCAGGAAGGAAGCCGCCGGAGCCTAGGTAAGTGAAGGTTTACAGAGGCCCTGCAGCTCCCCCGGCACTTAATTTAAGTGCCTTCGGGAAGCGTGCGGGGCCTCTGTAAACCCCACGCCCCCCAGACGGCAGTCTTGCGCCCCGCGTGGGGGTCGCGCCCCCCAGTTTGCGCACCGCTGTTCTAGAAATCCAATCGGATAAGGCTCTTTCTGCACGCTTTTGCACAACTCCCAGCTACTAGAATATCCCCCTGTGTCTATCCAAGAGGAGGTTTTAGTGTACTGACAAAAAACATCCCAAAATAAATTGTAATTAAGGCTGCGAGGTGTCACTGTATATAGAACATAGATCCAGTAGCACTCTCATTGTAAAAGACTCATCTCTATCCCCCCACAAATAAGCAGGGGGACCCATTCAAAGCCCATAATGTGTATGTCTGAAGCATTAAAGCAAAGTGCAGTGCTGTACCAAAGTAGTAGTTTAGTTTAGACTGCCCTTGAATGGAGTTGAACACTTCCCCAGTGCTGGAATTAGACATAAAAGGTCTATGCAGCAACATAGAGTAGTTGTGTTTAGACGCATGGCTCTATTTTTTGGAGCAGAGCCGCAGCATATATACTGTAAGAACAGTTTCTTACTTCTGACGCGGTATGTTAGACTTATGGCACTTCAGATATGGAGGATTGTTTTGGGCAAATAAAAGGTTAAAAAAAAGTATCAGAGAAATGCAACTTGTGACGCATCTCATTTTAATCTGTGCACCATGTAACTGCCCCCAACTCATCCTACTCACTCTCCCCAAGGTGCAAATTGGGGCAGAGACGCAGAATGTGATACATCTGATTATAATCTGTGCACCATGTAACTCCCCCCAACTCCTTCTACTGATTCTCCCCAAGGTGCAAGCTGGGGCAGAGACGCAGACTGTGATACATCTCATTATAATCTGTGTGCCATGTAACTCCTCCCCAACTCCTCCTACTGACTCTCCCCAAGGTGCATGCTGGGGCAGAGACGCAGACTGTGATACATCTCATTATAATCTGTGATACTTTATCTTGCCATGAAGTCAATGCATTTGAACCCAGTGATACAGTATGTTGATCCCACTGCTGTCAGTGGCACTGTCCATATGTGTACTTGTGTCACCCAATGTATGTAATACAATGTATCACAGTAGCTGTGATTTTTATGACTGCTACTCAAGTTAACCACTTCTCAACCACTTGAAATTAAATGTCAACAGTAGCTGATTTCTCTATTATGACATCACGAGACAGTATCATTGAGCCTCCTAGGAGATGCCAGCAGCAGTGTTCTGTAATGACATCATGGAATCGCCTTAGAGACTGAGATAAATACACAAATGTAAACTTGTTTGTGCGTGACTTGAATTAGTTCCCGAAGGAAACCGTTAGTTTTGTGGACATCTCAGAGATAGGAAAAGAGTGGCGCTGTACAGAGAGACTAATTATCTCCACCTTAACTCTGTATCATGGCAGGTAGGAAGCAACGTGACCTTTACATACCCAAAAAGAAATGGATAATATCTATATTTCTGAACTGTTTACTTTCACAATGTTTTATGGGGTACAGAACAGATAACATGACTCCTATCAATGGATGGGAGAAAGAAGACGGATGGGGTGGGGGGCGGGGGGGAGGGACGGAGGTAGACAACACCCAGGGGGGTTAGGTACCTGGCCTTAATTGGATAATATTTTTTTTTATAAATGTCAAAATTGATTTATTATAGATACATACACACATATTTGTTTTATTGTATTTACTTTTATATCTGGCTTGTAATTCAAAATCTTAAATGATTTGAACAGTAATGTATAGAAAAGAACACATGTACTGTATACATAAATGTCAAAGCGGCAAACGTCTATGGGATCTATGGGATAGTAAAAAAAGACACAGGAACCTTAGTGTATACAGTAGGATTAGTTATGTATAAGGCATGCTTTTTCCTTGCCCTAAGTTTAGGTCAATAACTATTGGACCAATTCTACACCGTGGGGTGTAATGTTCGACTACTTTCAGCCATATCCTTAAATTATTGTCTACAGCAGTGTTTTTCAACCACGGATCCTAGGAACCCTAGGATTCCCCGGGCATCCCTAAAGGGTTCGCTGTAATTTTTAGGTCATTTTAAAATTGTACTTAATACAGAAGAATTTACAGTACAATGCATCTTATCTCAAACGCGCTATTGGAGAGGGTTGGGGTTCCTTACAATGCATCTGATCTCAGACGCGCTATTAGAGAGGGTTGGGGCTCCTTACAATGCATCTGATCTCAGAAGCGCTATTAGAGAGGATTGGGGTTCCTCACACTTCATCTGATCTCAGACGCACTATTAGATAGGGTTGGGGTATATTACAATGCATCTCATCTTAGACTCGTTGTTAGAGAGGGTTGGGGTCCCTCAGAATTTCACATATGGTTCCTTAACCAAAAAAAGGTTGGAAACCACTACTCTACAGTAATACAAAGGCCCCAAAAAAGACAAAGCCACAAAACGAGGGCAGAATCTGCCACTTGATTTACAGATATAGCTGACCTGAGTGCTCCTCCAGATACCTCAATATACCAGACGTCTCAGAATACCACACCATAATATTACCACAAAATACTACAGTAGGAACAGGCAATTTTTATGTTTTTATTTTTATTTTTAAAGATCCAGTTCCGAAAGCTATGGTACATCTATATTTGTCATTGTGTTCATAGGTGGACATGAAAGCAGGTGATGGACTGCACAAGTTTTATATGCCAGTTGCCACTTTGTGTTGAAAACTACCTAGAAATAGTTTTCTGTCTGTGTTACATCCCAACACATCATATATGTATATGTATATGTATAAATATATATCTATATATATATTTATAGATTAAACCCCATATATTGAGCTAAAATGTACGGGTGCTCTGGTGTTTCAATACATAGCAATGCTATAGAAGGCAATCATGGAGCTTGCTTAAAAATGTATTTAAATATTGAAACTTCTGACCACTATTGATCAGAGTAGTGGTATGTAACATTGATAATCAAATAAATGTGTTTTCCCAGCAAGCCATTATCCCTGTTAGTGCTTGCTATTCATAACAAAACAAAGACCACCAAAAACTTTATTCAAAACCAGAACCAAAACCCCAAATATTTTAAAGGCAAAATAAAAATACCAAGCCAAGTGAGCATCTCTATGTATTTCATATGTATTTGATATCAAGAATATCTTTTAGCAGGTCTGTTAAAGCAGTCCTAACCCCCCAAAGTCAGGCTTTCAGGATATCCCAGCTTCAGCGGAGGTGGCTCAATCCGTCCCTGCTTCAGCACAGCTCGCTCAATCAGTCCCTGCTTCAGCACAGGTGACTCAATCAGAGGCTGATTGAGTGATTGGGCCACCTGTGCTAAAGCTGGAATATCCTGAAAAGTTGACCTATTGTGGGGGGTTTGATGACTGGAGTTGAGTCCCCGTGTGTTAAAGAAATGTGCCTTGATTGTGCTTTTCTGGCCCTTCACTTTTACCTTTCTTCCTTACAGATCAGTTTTTAAATTCCTCTGCTGTGAACCCTCCACCGACCTGCAGTGCTCCTGCAGTCACCACTGCTTACCCTTCATGGAGCAACAGCTTCCACCCAGTAGGGAGGAATACAGAAGTCTACAGACATGGGGCCCAAGGCATGATTTTGCAACAAGGGTCTGCAGGAACACCAATGTATCTACAGCAGATCCCACAGGCAACACGCGCTTACCCTCGTGTATCGGACATGAACGGAGGATTCTACCACACTGCTACAGGAGGATACACAGGATTTGCAGGACAGGTTAGGGGAGAAGCCACAACGCAGCCTGTTACTTTCCGTCCCAACACACATTTGGAAAGACGTGCTACAATAGGGCCTTGTATAATGGCCACCCAGTATGCACAACTTCAGCAGCCACCATTCATACCCCTTAGAGGAATGCAGACCTTACAAGGTGAGATATGGAGAATCTTTACTAATCATTGTTCAAAATCTTCTCCTTGACCGATACCATTACCTGTTATAAAGATCTTTAATTACGGTCATTCGCCACTGTAGTGTTACAAATATATAGAACTCTACAGTATGTAGTCCTCGCCAATACTGAAGGGATTAAGCATGTGTTTGCTTTTCTTCCTTTGTGTTATTATGTACAATGTGTTGGTATTTATGATAATTGATTATTTCTCCTTTTTGATTTTGTTACAGTGTGTCAGACCTCGCTTGGAGCCCAACATATTTCCCAGGCCAGTTTAATTACACAAGGAGCAGTTCAGCTTGCTGCTAATGAAAAAAGTGAACCACCTCTAATGTACCCAACTCAACCAGCTCGGAAGCTGAGCCACCTCTCAAAGTTACATATTGATGTGCAAAGCAACAAAGAGTTATATGTGCCAGTGTGGAAAAGGGGTGGGTTAAAAGATATGGCGAAGAGATCTTCAGAGGTGAAGGCCCCCTCACATATTGCTCAGAAGGTTCGTAATAACGTGCTGAGTTCAGTGAAGACTGAGTGTCCGTCAAAGTCTGAGGGGGTACCAAAGTGCTCCAAAGTGGAAACAAAGAAGAAAAAGATCCTTTATTCAGCTGCAAAGGATCAAGTCCCTCAAACTGCACTGCAAAAGAAGGTAAAACCAATGTCAAAGCCAGTAAATCATTCTTCTGCTCCTATACCAGGGAAGTCACCCCATGGCCCACAATCTGGTGACGAGGCTGTTCTGTTAAAAAAGATGAAACGTGTTTGTCTCTCAGGTGCCCACATTTCCAATAAGGTATCTGAAAAGATGCAGCAAAGCCGTGAAGGTACAATGGATGCAAAGACACCTGCTGTTACTCATATTAATCCTAAACTGAAGAAAACTCAGGAGATAGGGATCAAACGTAAAGATGCAAAGACTCCTGCAGTTACTCATAGTCCTGAGCGGAAGACACCTCAGGAGATGGGGATCAAACGTAAATATGCAAAAACTCCTGCAGTTACTCATAGTCCTGAGCGGAAGACACCTCAGGAGATGGGGATCAAACTTAAAAATGCAAAGACTCCTGCAGTTACTCATTGTCCTGAGCGGAAGACACCTCAGGAGATCGGGATCAAACGTAAATATGCAAAAACACCTGCTGTTACTCATAGTCCTGAGCGGAAGACACCTCAGGAGATGGGGATCAAATGTAAAGATGCAAAGTCTCCTGCAGTTACTCATAGTCCTGAGCGGAAGACACCTCAAGAGATGGGGATCAAACGTAAACAGAACAGCAATATTAAGCAGCTAGTGAAGAAAACAAAGAACCAGACCAGCGTTTTCAGTTTTGAGCAAGCGCTGGCTTGTGGTACTGATAATAACCCCAAAGCTCTCAAAAGAAAAAGTGCTAATCAGCCTGGAGTGAATTCAGAAGTTCTTGGGAAGGGCAAGAAGTCATTGGAACCTTCTGAACAAGGAAAGGTGAAAGCCCATCACAGCAACCTCAGCCTCCAAATGATTAACTCTGTTCAAGTATTTCACCCATTGGGTAAAAAAACAGGTCCCACAGGTCCAGGGGCACCCGCAGGATCCATTACACTTGGAAATAAGCTTGGACCAATGCAAGGACGCCAAAGCCAGACTTCTGCTTCTCATGTTCAGTGGTCTCTTACTGATGCGATTAAAAGGTTCATGGCCAAAAAACAGGACAGTATTTCTGGAATTAAAGGTGTCGGTATTAATGCCAGGCCTAGGCTATTTAAAATACATGAGTACACAAGACCTGACATTAAAACCAGTGAAATCAAACAACATGGGGAAAACAAAGCTTCAGTTATAGAGAATCCCAAACACTTCCCAGTGATATCCATAGAACAGGAAGCTGCAGTAAGATGCATTGAAAAGGTGAGCCAAACCACTATCCCCATTCCAGCTCCTGGCATTAAAACCAGTGAAATCAAACAACGTGGGGAAAACAAAGCTTCAGTTATAGAGAATCCCAAACACTTCCCAGTGATATCCATAGAACGGAAAGCTGCAGTGACATGCATTAAAAAGGTCAGCCAAACCACTATCCCCATTCAAGCTCCTTTCAACCAGAAGCACCAGCTTTCTAACCTGCAGCTTCCTATCAATGTACCCAGCAGAGTGGACAACTTCACTCCATCCTTCTGTCAACAGCCTCTCCAAGAGCTTGAGGTTTCCATACCTATTCCACCAGAACAGAGAGAGGAGAGAGAGGCTATGAAAAGGAAATCACAACTGGAGAGGGAGTAAGCCTGTCAACATACCTCCAAGGGGAGGCTACAGTGCTTTGTTCAGAGGCAGAAGGATCATAACATCTCTAAACGTTACGGATACCCACCATCCATACTTATATCCCCCATGAGATACTTAAGCCCTAAAAAAACAAAAAAAAACCCTGACTAATCTGTAACTGATGCCAAGCTCTGTGACTATCTGATACGAGAGAGAGAGAGAGAGAGAGAGAGAGAGAGAGAGAGAGAGAGAGAGAAGAGAGAGAGAGAGAGAGAGAGAGAGATAAGTAAGTCGGACCCCACTTATGAGAGAGAAACAGATAAATATTTAACTATATGCTTTGTCATGTTGTATGTTGTATGTATGTATGTACTGTATGTCTTTATTTATATAGCGCCATTTATGTAGAAAGCGCTTCACCGCAGTAATACACGTGACAATCATATAAATAATACAAATAACAGATCATGGGAATAAGTGCTTCAGACATAAAAGTAACATTTAGGAAAAGGAGTCCCTGCTCTGAAGAGCTTACAATCTAATTGGTAGGTAGAACATACAGAGACAGTAGGACGGCGTTCTGGTAAGTGCGTCTGCAATGGGCCAAGCTTTTTGTATGCGGTCTATAGTATCAGCCTCGGAGCTACTCACATGCTTCTTTAAGCAGATGTGTTAGAATGTGGGTCTTAAAGGTGGATAGAGAAGGTGCTAGTCGGGTATTGATGGGAAGGGCACTCCAGAGGTGAGGGCAGTCAGTGAGAAAGGTTTAAGGCGAGAGAGGGCTTTAGATACAAAAGGGGTAGATAGAAGACATCATTGGGCGGATCGCAAGAGTCGGGATGGTGCATAGCGAGAAATTAGAGCTGAGCTGTAAGGAGGGGCAGAAGAGTGTAAAGCTTTAAAAGTGAGGAGGAGAATTGAGTGTGAGATACGGGATTTGATAGGAAGCCAGGAGAGGGATTTCAGCAGGGGAGACGCTGAGACAGATTTAGGAAAGAGTAGAGTGATTCTGGCAGCAGCGTTTAGGATAGATTGTAGGGGAGACAGGTGAGAGGCAGTAAGACCGGACAGCAGAAGGTTCCAGTATTTGAGATGGTAGAGAATGAGGGTCTGTGTCAGAGTTTTAGCTGTCGAGCAACAGTGGAAGGGTGTATCTTGCGGAAGAAAAAACGACAGGTTTAGCTACCTTTTGAATGTGAGAGAGGAGTCTGTGACCCCCAGGGCAGCGTGCTTGGGCTACTGCATGTATAGTAGTTCTTCCAACAGTAATGTGGAAGGTGGTAGTAGGGCCAGGTTTGGCATGAAATATAAGGAGTTCTGTTTTTGACATGTTAAATTTAAGTCGGCGGAGGATCATGTTGCATTGGGCTTCTCTTCCTTGTGTTTATACTGTACAATGTCACATACCCAGTAGCACTCCTTAAGACAAATATATATGGTGAGGTGGGTCTGGGGTTGAGTTTACATGGGTTTGTGTGCGCAGATTTAAATTGTTTGGAGGTCTGTGACTCCTCCCCGTTTCCAAACTTACTCTGCCCACCTTTAAAGCAGCAGTCCAAGCTGTCGTTTAAAAAAAAAAAATCCCTTTGATATGTGCATCAATACAATCCACACATTGATAAGTAATTAGCTAAGTTGCGATTGATCGGTGAAGATTCGGCTCGGGGGTTGACTAAATGGTTGCCAGTGCAGCAGAAGAGGACCAAAAATGCAAAGTTCTCTGGGGTGATCATGTGACCAGGCAGTCACTGGATACAATTGAGTTTTGCACAGCTAGGGAGAGGGCAGTGTTCAAAAAAAGGGGGGGGGGGGTTGCCAGAGCCTGTTTCAAAATAGGAAGGGGATGTGACTTTGTAAATGGTTGCTATAGAAACAAAAAATGATTGTTACATTATGATACATTAAAATTTTAATTCAGAGTTGTTTAAAAAAAAGTACTACTACTAGTAGCATTATACTAAAAAATAATACAGATGCACAGTAATACCCTCTATAGATATACCAAGAATTGTTAAGTGTGAGTGTGTGTGTGAGTTTATGACATGTGGAAGGAAGGTGGAGGGGTGAGAGTCATGGCGAGGGGAGGGGGGTGAAGGAGAGACATGGTGAGGGGAGGGGGGTGAAAGAGACATGGCGAGGGGAGGAGGGTGAAAGAGAGACATAGGTAGGGGGTGATATAGAGACATGGGAATGGGTTTAAAAGAGAGACATGGGGAGGGGTGAAAGAGACATGGGGAGTGGGTGAAAGAGACATGGGGAGTGGGTGAAAGAGTCATGGGGAGCGGCGGTGAAGAGACATGGGAACAGGGGTAAAGAGACATGGGGAGCAGGGGTGAAGAGACATGGGAGCAGGGGTGAAGAGACATTGGGAGGGGAGGGTGAAAGAGACATGGGGAGGTGATCGAGAGACATTTAGAGGGGGGGTGATAGAGAGACATTTGGAGGGGGGGGATGATAGAGAAACACGGGGAGGGGGTGCAAGAGACATAGAGAGGGGGGTGAAAGAGAGCCATGGGGTGGGGCGTGAAAAAGAGACATGGGGAGAGGGGTGAAAGAGACATGGGGAGGGAGGCGATAGAGAGACATGGGGGGATGAAAGAGACATGGGGAGGGGGGGTGAAAGAAAGCCATGGGGAGGGTGGGTCCATGATCCTCAGTTGCTGGAAGAGTGGGCCCGGGTGAGTAGTTTTTTCTTCTTCACAGGTCCGGGAGATGTTGATCAGACGGCTTCTTAGGGTCAAATAAGACATGACAGACCTTATATAAGGCCTGTGACATCACATTTGACTGACAAATGATATATCCACCAATCTAATTGGTGGATGTACCATGTGATGGCTTCCATTTTATTTTTTGGCAGAAATGACATCATCTTAAGTGATTGGATAATAAAGGAACTATTGGATCTCAATATAAATGTAGAAAATATGCAGGGCCAAAGCTATGACAATGCTGCAAATATGCGGGGAAAGCATAATGGAGTTCAAAGACATGTTGAACATGAACCCACGTGCGTTTTATGTACCATGTAGTTCTCATTATTTGAACCTAGTGGTTAACAACACTGCCAAACCCAATATAGGTGCCATTTAATTTTTGGGCTTAATTCAACCGTTGTATAATTTCTTCCCCAGGTCCACCAACAGATAAATCATTCTTTTAAAATCCTTACCCAATTTAACACTAAAGAGAGTCTGTGAAACATGTTGGGAGCCTCGTATTGATGCAGTTAGACCAATTCGATACCACCTGGGAGCGCTCTATGTTGCATTAGTGTATATTAAAGAAGATGTGACATTTAAAAGTGAACATCATGGCCCCCAGAGTAGAGCTGTTGCGTACACTCTCGCAAAATGTATTTGTGACTATAAATTCATATGTTGTGTAATATTTTGGTATGACATATTAAGTACAATCAATCCAGTGAACAAGCAGTCTATAAACTATGACAAAAACAAGTCCAAAGACCAAATCTGGGGCTCCAAAAAACAATCCCAACATTAGATTTTGGGCCCTGTTTGTTTAAATCAAAAACACTACAGTAATGTCCAAGCCTTTGTCTCATAAATAGAGAGGTATCCTTACCAACTCCACTTATAAATGGTGTAAATGATCAGTCTAGGGGTTTACAGTATATACATGTAGAAAAGATGGCGCCTAGCTGGTTCTGCTCTGTTATTGAGCTATCACAAATCAGCTGTAAATGTTCACATGGAATGGCACCTAGTTAACTTTTTAAATCAATAACTGTAGACTTGCTAGTCGGCCAATATCATAGACTCTATCCTCAATAATAACAAAGTTCATTACAAGCGACTCTACGGAAAAACTCTTCGCCAGGCCATTTTGGATGACACCAAAGGAGATTATGAAACCAAAGGGTGCATCAGTTCAATCCTGCTCCTGTGGGTTGCTGCAGGGCACCTTTTGGTGTGTTGTTCGCTAGGGAGATAGTACAAAGTGAAAAATGTGCGATGCACAACCGGAACGAAAAAATAAATGAACTGGAGAGAGTGTACAGTAACTACACAATTTGCTTTTAATAACTCATCTAATCAAATGACCGGCAACAAAAGCGCGCGCACACAGAGGTTTTCAAACATCTCTATGGAGCTTGGTCCCACCCCCCGTTCGTGTCACGTGTCACTCACGCGCGGCGCGCTCTCGGGACGATCGTGCACCACTCCCCAGCTGCGACACAACACCCGTAACAATGCCCACCTGTCTCCTGCGCTCTGCGTCCAATCACAGCTCCCGCGGGGCCACACCTCCGTTCCGCCTCTCACTTTCATTGCTCCAGTCCTCCTATTTAATCTCTGCTTGCTCAGTTACACATTGCTGAGCATAGACCATAGTAGCCTTGTGTTCCTACATTCCTGCTTTGCCTTGCGCCTTGCCTCTCTTGCTTTCAGTTTGACCTCATGTGTACCGACACGGCTAGACTCTTGGACGCTCTCTGTATAACGACCCCAGCTTGCCCTGGACTACCTGCATCTCTCCATCCCTGACCACGGATATAGGACATTCTTTTAACCCACCAGCTCCAACCCTCGACCTCGGCACAACGGACATCTACCGTTACTGGCTCCTCCCCATGACCGCGGCAAGTATCTGGACTACCCTCTCTCTCCAACCCCGACCCGGCTACGCTGACAATCCAGGCGTGCCTCCACTGCTGTGGGTGCGCAGTTTCTACTTTCCCACCTCAGTACCGGGGGTCCGCCTTGTTCGTGGTGAGTGCAAGGGTCACAATTAGAGAGGGTTGGGGTTCCTTACAATGCATCTGATCTCAGACGCGCTATTAGAGAGGGCTGGGGCTCCTTTGAATGCATCTGATCTCAGACGCGCTATTAGAGAAAGTTGGGATTCCTTACAATGCAGATTTCAGACGCGCTGTTAGAGAGGGTTGGGGCTCCTTACAATGTATTTGATCAATGCATTGTAAGGAACCCCAACCCTCTCTAGTGTGTATTTGTGAACTGTAAGGTGCTTGACTAATACACTGGAAGAATATCATTGTTTTCGATTAAAAATATCAAAGAATGTGTTACTTTAACGAGCGCTTTCTCTTTTTTTGAATCTCCAATATACTATTTGCCAAGTGGGACTGATGAAATCACCAAAAACTACTGTAGCAGGTCCCCTTTGGTTGTCAATACGTTACTTTGAAGTGGAAGGGAGAGACCTACTGAGGCCAATATACTAAGCATCGCAAACTGAGCGGGGGGAGGGGTGGAGGGTTTCGGCGCATGTCAAACTTCAATTGCACTCGTGTACTAAGTTCAAATTTCTCCATCTGCGCCCAGCCCCAAAATACTGTTTAGCGCACAGAAATGGATTGCACTTGGTGTATAAAAGTCAATGGTACATACTAATATCTATATAAATATATACAGTGTTCGACAAATCACCCAAAAATCTACTCGCCCAACCAAAAAATCTACTCGCCACCTAGTCCCGCCCCCAACCCCGCCCCTAGTCCCGCCCCCAACCCCGCCCCCAACCCCGCTTTAAAATAAAACATATGAATAAAATCCATTTAAATGACAAATATATTTATTGTATTACATTATACTACAATTAGCCCTTGTTACGTGTGTGTGTGTGTGTGTGTGTGTCTGTGTAAATGTCGATCTAGAAATAAAAGCCAGGTGTGAATGACTAGTTTCCTGCACCCCTTAATCAGTGTCTGGATGCCCCCGCTTCACAATATCTAAAGCAGAACCCCCATTCACCTGCGCTCCGGCGTCATGACGTCACGTTGCCCTAGTAACGTGACGTCACATGACCTCACAGCGTCATTTTGATGCCGCGTTGCCATGGCGACGCAGGAAGGAAGCCGCCGGAGCCTAGGTAAGTGAAGGTTTACAGAGGCCCTGCAGCTCCCCCGGCACTTAATTTAAGTGCCTTCGGGAAGCGCGCGGGGCCTCTGTAAACCCCACGCCCCCCAGACGGCAGTCTTGCGCCCCGCGTGGGGGTCGCGCCCCCCAGTTTGCGCACCGCTGTTCTAGAAATCCAATCGGATAAGGCTCTTTCTGCACGCTTTTGCACAACTCCCAGCTACTAGAATATCCCCCTGTGTCTATCCAAGAGGAGGTTTTAGTGTACTGACAAAAAACATCCCAAAATAAATTGTAATTAAGGCTGCGAGGTGTCACTGTATATAGAACATAGATCCAGTAGCACTCTCATTGTAAAAGACTCATCTCTATCCCCCCACAAATAAGCAGGGGGACCCATTCAAAGCCCATAATGTGTATGTCTGAAGCATTAAAGCAAAGTGCAGTGCTGTACCAAAGTAGTAGTTTAGTTTAGACTGCCCTTGAATGGAGTTGAACACTTCCCCAGTGCTGGAATTAGACATAAAAGGTCTATGCAGCAACATAGAGTAGTTGTGTTTAGACGCATGGCTCTATTTTTTGGAGCAGAGCCGCAGCATATATACTGTAAGAACAGTTTCTTACTTCTGACGCGGTATGTTAGACTTATGGCACTTCAGATATGGAGGATTGTTTTGGGCAAATAAAAGGTTAAAAAAAAGTATCAGAGAAATGCAACTTGTGACGCATCTCATTTTAATCTGTGCACCATGTAACTGCCCCCAACTCATCCTACTCACTCTCCCCAAGGTGCAAATTGGGGCAGAGACGCAGAATGTGATACATCTGATTATAATCTGTGCACCATGTAACTCCCCCCAACTCCTTCTACTGACTCTCCCCAAGGTGCAAGCTGGGGCAGAGACGCAGACTGTGATACATCTCATTATAATCTGTGTGCCATGTAACTCCTCCCCAACTCCTCCTACTGACTCTCCCCAAGGTGCATGCTGGGGCAGAGACGCAGACTGTGATACATCTCATTATAATCTGTGATACTTTATCTTGCCATGAAGTCAATGCATTTGAACCCAGTGATACAGTATGTTGATCCCACTGCTGTCAGTGGCACTGTCCATATGTGTACTTGTGTCACCCAATGTATGTAATACAATGTATCACAGTAGCTGTGATTTTTATGACTGCTACTCAAGTTAACCACTTCTCAACCACTTGAAATTAAATGTCAACAGTAGCTGATTTCTCTATTATGACATCACGAGACAGTATCATTGAGCCTCCTAGGAGATGCCAGCAGCAGTGTTCTGTAATGACATCATGGAATCGCCTTAGAGACTGAGATAAATACACAAATGTAAACTTGTTTGTGCGTGACTTGAATTAGTTCCCGAAGGAAACCGTTAGTTTTGTGGACATCTCAGAGATAGGAAAAGAGTGGCGCTGTACAGAGAGACTAATTATCTCCACCTTAACTCTGTATCATGGCAGGTAGGAAGCAACGTGACCTTTACATACCCAAAAAGAAATGGATAATATCTATATTTCTGAACTGTTTACTTTCACAATGTTTTATGGGGTTCAGAACAGATAACATGACTCCTATCAATGGATGGGAGAAAGAAGACGGATGGGGTGGGGGGCGGGGGGGAGGGACGGAGGTAGACAACACCCAGGGGGGTTAGGTACCTGGCCTTAATTGGATAATATTTTTTTTTATAAATGTCAAAACTGATTTATTATAGATACATACACACATATTTGTTTTATTGTATTTACTTTTATATCTGGCTTGTAATTCAAAATCTTAAATGATTTGAACAGTAATGTATAGAAAAGAACACATGTACTGTATACATAAATGTCAAAGCGGCAAACGTCTATGGGATCTATGGGATAGTAAAAAAAGACACAGGAACCTTAGTGTATACAGTAGGATTAGTTATGTATAAGGCATGCTTTTTCCTTGCCCTAAGTTTAGGTCAATAACTATTGGACCAATTCTACACCGTGGGGTGTAATGTTCGACTACTTTCAGCCATATCCTTAAATTATTGTCTACAGCAGTGTTTTTCAACCACGGATCCTAGGAACCCTAGGATTCCCCGGGCATCCCTAAAGGGTTCGCTGTAATTTTTAGGTCATTTTAAAATTGTACTTAATACAGAAGAATTTACAGTACAATGCATCTTATCTCAAACGCGCTATTGGAGAGGGTTGGGCTTCCTTACAATGCATCTGATCTCAGACGCGCTATTAGAGAGGGTTGGGGCTCCTTACAATGCATCTGATCTCAGAAGCGCTATTAGAGAGGATTGGGGTTCCTCACACTTCATCTGATCTCAGACGCACTATTAGATAGGGTTGGGGTATATTACAATGCATCTCATCTTAGACTCGTTGTTAGAGAGGGTTGGGGTCCCTCAGAATTTCACATATGGTTCCTTAACCAAAAAAAGGTTGGAAACCACTACTCTACAGTAATACAAAGGCCCCAAAAAAGACAAAGCCACAAAACGAGGGCAGAATCTGCCACTTGATTTACAGATATAGCTGACCTGAGTGCTCCTCCAGACACCTCAATATACCAGACGTCTCAGAATACCACACCATAATATTACCACAAAATACTACAGTAGGAACAGGCAATTTTTATGTTTTTATTTTTATTTTTAAAGATCCAGTTCCGAAAGCTATGGTACATCTATATTTGTCATTGTGTTCATAGGTGGACATGAAAGCAGGTGATGGACTGCACAAGTTTTATATGCCAGTTGCCACTTTGTGTTGAAAACTACCTAGAAATAGTTTTCTGTCTGTGTTACATCCCAACACATCATATATGTATATGTATATGTATAAATATATATCTATATATATATTTATAGATTAAACCCCATATATTGAGCTAAAATGTACGGGTGCTCTGGTGTTTCAATACATAGCAATGCTATAGAAGGCAATCATGGAGCTTGCTTAAAAATGTATTTAAATATTGAAACTTCTGACCACTATTGATCAGAGTAGTGGTATGTAACATTGATAATCAAATAAATGTGTTTTCCCAGCAAGCCATTATCCCTGTTAGTGCTTGCTATTCATAACAAAACAAAGACCACCAAAAACTTTATTCAAAACCAGAACCAAAACCCCAAATATTTTAAAGGCAAAATAAAAATACCAAGCCAAGTGAGCATCTCTATGTATTTCATATGTATTTGATATCAAGAATATCTTTTAGCAGGTCTGTTAAAGCAGTCCTAACCCCCCAAAGTCAGGCTTTCAGGATATCCCAGCTTCAGCGGAGGTGGCTCAATCCGTCCCTGCTTCAGCACAGCTCGCTCAATCAGTCCCTGCTTCAGCACAGGTGACTCAATCAGAGGCTGATTGAGTGATTGGGCCACCTGTGCTAAAGCTGGAATATCCTGAAAAGTTGACCTATTGTGGGGGGTTTGATGACTGGAGTTGAGTCCCCGTGTGTTAAAGAAATGTGCCTTGATTGTGCTTTTCTGGCCCTTCACTTTTACCTTTCTTCCTTACAGATCAGTTTTTAAATTCCTCTGCTGTGAACCCTCCACCGACCTGCAGTGCTCCTGCAGTCACCACTGCTTACCCTTCATGGAGCAACAGCTTCCACCCAGTAGGGAGGAATACAGAAGTCTACAGACATGGGGCCCAAGGCATGATTTTGCAACAAGGGTCTGCAGGAACACCAATGTATCTACAGCAGATCCCACAGGCAACACGCGCTTACCCTCGTGTATCGGACATGAACGGAGGATTCTACCACACTGCTACAGGAGGATACACAGGATTTGCAGGACAGGTTAGGGGAGAAGCCACAACGCAGCCTGTTACTTTCCGTCCCAACACACATTTGGAAAGACGTGCTACAATAGGGCCTTGTATAATGGCCACCCAGTATGCACAACTTCAGCAGCCACCATTCATACCCCTTAGAGGAATGCAGACCTTACAAGGTGAGATATGGAGAATCTTTACTAATCATTGTTCAAAATCTTCTCCTTGACCGATACCATTACCTGTTATAAAGATCTTTAATTACGGTCATTCGCCACTGTAGTGTTACAAATATATAGAACTCTACAGTATGTAGTCCTCGCCAATACTGAAGGGATTAAGCATGTGTTTGCTTTTCTTCCTTTGTGTTATTATGTACAATGTGTTGGTATTTATGATAATTGATTATTTCTCCTTTTTGATTTTGTTACAGTGTGTCAGACCTCGCTTGGAGCCCAACATATTTCCCAGGCCAGTTTAATTACACAAGGAGCAGTTCAGCTTGCTGCTAATGAAAAAAGTGAACCACCTCTAATGTACCCAACTCAACCAGCTCGGAAGCTGAGCCACCTCTCAAAGTTACATATTGATGTGCAAAGCAACAAAGAGTTATATGTGCCAGTGTGGAAAAGGGGTGGGTTAAAAGATATGGCGAAGAGATCTTCAGAGGTGAAGGCCCCCTCACATATTGCTCAGAAGGTTCGTAATAACGTGCTGAGTTCAGTGAAGACTGAGTGTCCGTCAAAGTCTGAGGGGGTACCAAAGTGCTCCAAAGTGGAAACAAAGAAGAAAAAGATCCTTTATTCAGCTGCAAAGGATCAAGTCCCTCAAACTGCACTGCAAAAGAAGGTAAAACCAATGTCAAAGCCAGTAAATCATTCTTCTGCTCCTATACCAGGGAAGTCACCCCATGGCCCACAGTCTGGTGACGAGGCTGTTCTGTTAAAAAAGATGAAACGTGTTTGTCTCTCAGGTGCCCACATTTCCAATAAGGTATCTGAAAAGATGCAGCAAAGCCGTGAAGGTACAATGGATGCAAAGACACCTGCTGTTACTCATATTAATCCTAAACTGAAGAAAACTCAGGAGATAGGGATCAAACGTAAAGATGCAAAGACTCCTGCAGTTACTCATAGTCCTGAGCGGAAGACACCTCAGGAGATGGGGATCAAACGTAAATATGCAAAAACTCCTGCAGTTACTCATAGTCCTGAGCGGAAGACACCTCAGGAGATGGGGATCAAATGTAAAGATGCAAAGTCTCCTGCAGTTACTCATAGTCCTGAGCGGAAGACACCTCAAGAGATGGGGATCAAACGTAAACAGAACAGCAATATTAAGCAGCTAGTGAAGAAAACAAAGAACCAGACCAGCGTTTTCAGTTTTGAGCAAGCGCTGGCTTGTGGTACTGATAATAACCCCAAAGCTCTCAAAAGAAAAAGTGCTAATCAGCCTGGAGTGAATTCAGAAGTTCTTGGGAAGGGCAAGAAGTCATTGGAACCTTCTGAACAAGGAAAGGTGAAAGCCCATCACAGCAACCTCAGCCTCCAAATGATTAACTCTGTTCAAGTATTTCACCCATTGGGTAAAAAAGCAGGTCCCACAGGTCCAGGGGCACCCGCAGAATCCATTACACTTGGAAATAAGCTTGGACCAATGCAAGGACGCCAAAGCCAGACTTCTGCTTCTCATGTTCAGTGGTCTCTTACTGATGCGATTAAAAGGTTCATGGCCAAAAAACAGGACAGTATTTCTGGAATTAAAGGTGTCGGTATTAATGCCAGGCCTAGGCTATTTAAAATACATGAGTACACAAGACCTGACATTAAAACCAGTGAAATCAAACAACATGGGGAAAACAAAGCTTCAGTTATAGAGAATCCCAAACACTTCCCAGTGATATCCATAGAACAGGAAGCTGCAGTAAGATGCATTGAAAAGGTGAGCCAAACCACTATCCCCATTCCAGCTCCTGGCATTAAAACCAGTGAAATCAAACAACGTGGGGAAAACAAAGCTTCAGTTATAGAGAATCCCAAACACTTCCCAGTGATATCCATAGAACGGAAAGCTGCAGTGACATGCATTAAAAAGGTCAGCCAAACCACTATCCCCATTCAAGCTCCTTTCAACCAGAAGCACCAGCTTTCTAACCTGCAGCTTCCTATCAATGTACCCAGCAGAGTGGACAACTTCACTCCATCCTTCTGTCAACAGCCTCTCCAAGAGCTTGAGGTTTCCATACCTATTCCACCAGAACAGAGAGAGGAGAGAGAGGCTATGAAAAGGAAATCACAACTGGAGAGGGAGTAAGCCTGTCAACATACCTCCAAGGGGAGGCTACAGTGCTTTGTTCAGAGGCAGAAGGATCATAACATCTCTAAACGTTACGGATACCCACCATCCAGACTTATTTCCCCCATGAGATACTTAAGCCCTAAAAAAACAAAAAAAAACCCTGACTAATCTGTAACTGATGCCAAGCTCTGTGACTATCTGTAAATAAGATTTATATTTATAAGTCAGTTTGTAACATATTTTACTAAGAATATATTTAAAACTCTTCAATAAAATGTATCTATTTTCAATTGAACTCTTTATTTACTAAAGAAACTATTTACAAATGCCAAGGGTTATTGAAATTCTGCAAATTAACTTTAGATTACCCTCTTGATGATACGAGAGAGAGAGAGAGAGAGAGAGAGAGAGAGAGAGAGAGAGAGAGAGAGAGAGAGAGAGAGAGAGAGAGAGAGAGAGAGAGAGAGAGAGAGAGAGAGAGAGAGAGAGAGAGAGAGAGAGAAGTAAGTCGGACCCCACTTATGAGAGAGAAACAGATAAATATTTAACTATATGCTTTGTCATGTTGTATGTTGTATGTATGTATGTACTGTATGTCTTTATTTATATAGCGCCATTTATGTAGAAAGCGCTTCACTGCAGTAATACACGTGACAATCATATAAATAATACAAATAACAGATCATGGGAATAAGTGCTTCAGACATAAAAGTAACATTTAGGAAAAGGAGTCCCTGCTCTGAAGAGCTTACAATCTAATTGGTAGGTAGAACATACAGAGACAGTAGGACGGCGTTCTGGTAAGTGCGTCTGCAATGGGCCAAGCTTTTTGTATGCGGTCTATAGTATCAGCCTCGGAGCTACTCACATGCTTCTTTAAGCAGATGTGTTAGAATGTGGGTCTTAAAGGTGGATAGAGAAGGTGCTAGTCGGGTATTGATGGGAAGGGCACTCCAGAGGTGAGGGCAGTCAGTGAGAAAGGTTTAAGGCGAGAGAGGGTTTTAGATACAAAAGGGGTAGATAGAAGACATCATTGGGCGGATCGCAAGAGTCGGGATGGTGCATAGCGAGAAATTAGAGCTGAGCTGTAAGGAGGGGCAGAAGAGTGTAAAGCTTTAAAAGTGAGGAGGAGAATTGAGTGTGAGATACGGGATTTGATAGGAAGCCAGGAGAGGGATTTCAGCAGGGGAGACGCTGAGACAGATTTAGGAAAGAGTAGAGTGATTCTGGCAGCAGCGTTTAGGATAGATTGTAGGGGAGACAGGTGAGAGGCAGTAAGACCGGACAGCAGAAGGTTCCAGTATTTGAGATGGTAGAGAATGAGGGTCTGTGTCAGAGTTTTAGCTGTCGAGCAACAGTGGAAGGGCGTATCTTGCGGAAGAAAAAACGACAGGTTTAGCTACCTTTTGAATGTGAGAGAGGAGTCTGTGACCCCCAGGGCAGCGTGCTTGGGCTACTGCATGTATAGTAGTTCTTCCAACAGTAATGTGGAAGGTGGTAGTAGGGCCAGGTTTGGCATGAAATATAAGGAGTTCTGTTTTTGACATGTTAAATTTAAGTCGGCGGAGGATCATGTTGCATTGGGCTTCTCTTCCTTGTGTTTATACTGTACAATGTCACATACCCAGTAGCACTCCTTAAGACAAATATATATGGTGAGGTGGGTCTGGGGTTGAGTTTACATGGGTTTGTGTGCGCAGATTTAAATTGTTTGGAGGTCTGTGACTCCTCCCCGTTTCCAAACTTACTCTGCCCACCTTTAAAGCAGCAGTCCAAGCTGTCGTTTAAAAAAAAAAAATCCCTTTGATATGTGCATCAATACAATCCACACATTGATAAGTAATTAGCTAAGTTGCGATTGATCGGTGAAGATTCGGCTCAGGGGTTGACTAAATGGTTGCCAGTGCAGCAGAAGAGGACCAAAAATGCAAAGTTCTCTGGGGTGATCATGTGACCAGGCAGTCACTGGATACAATTGAGTTTTGCACAGCTAGGGAGAGGGCAGTGTTCAAAAAAAGGGGGGGGGGGTTGCCAGAGCCTGTTTCAAAATAGGAAGGGGATGTGACTTTGTAAATGGTTGCTATAGAAACAAAAAATGATTGTTACATTATGATACATTAAAATTTTAATTCAGAGTTGTTTAAAAAAAAGTACTACTACTAGTAGCATTATACTAAAAAATAATACAGATGCACAGTAATACCCTCTATAGATATACCAAGAATTGTTAAGTGTGAGTGTGTGTGTGAGTTTATGACATGTGGAAGGAAGGTGGAGGGGTGAGAGTCATGGCGAGGGGAGGGGGGTGAAGGAGAGACATGGTGAGGGGAGGGGGGTGAAAGAGACATGGCGAGGGGAGGAGGGTGAAAGAGAGACATAGGTAGGGGGTGATATAGAGACATGGGAATGGGTTTAAAAGAGAGACATGCGGAGGGGTGAAAGAGACATGGGGAGTGGGTGAAAGAGACATGGGGAGTGGGTGAAAGAGTCATGGGGAGCGGCGGTGAAGAGACATGGGAACAGGGGTAAAGAGACATGGGGAGCAGGGGTGAAGAGACATGGGAGCAGGGGTGAAGAGACATTGGGAGGGGAGGGTGAAAGAGACATGGGGAGGTGATCGAGAGACATTTAGAGGGGGGGTGATAGAGAGACATTTGGAGGGGGGGGATGATAGAGAAACACGGGGAGGGGGTGCAAGAGACATAGAGAGGGGGGTGAAAGAGAGCCATGGGGTGGGGCGTGAAAAAGAGACATGGGGAGAGGGGTGAAAGAGACATGGGGAGGGAGGCGATAGAGAGACATGGGGGGATGAAAGAGACATGGGGAGGGGGGGTGAAAGAAAGCCATGGGGAGGGTGGGTCCATGATCCTCAGTTGCTGGAAGAGTAGGCCCGGGTGAGTAGTTTTTTCTTCTTCACAGGTCCGGGAGATGTTGATCAGACGGCTTCTTAGGGTCAAATAAGACATGACAGACCTTATATAAGGCCTGTGACATCACATTTGACTGACAAATGATATATCCACCAATCTAATTGGTGGATGTACCATGTGATGGCTTCCATTTTATTTTTTGGCAGAAATGACATCATCTTAAGTGATTGGATAATAAAGGAACTATTGGATCTCAATATAAATGTAGAAAATATGCAGGGCCAAAGCTATGACAATGCTGCAAATATGCGGGGAAAGCATAATGGAGTTCAAAGACATGTTGAACATGAACCCACGTGCGTTTTATGTACCATGTAGTTCTCATTATTTGAACCTAGTGGTTAACAACACTGCCAAACCCAATATAGGTGCCATTTAATTTTTGGGCTTAATTCAACCGTTGTATAATTTCTTCCCCAGGTCCACCAACAGATAAATCATTCTTTTAAAATCCTTACCCAATTTAACACTAAAGAGAGTCTGTGAAACATGTTGGGAGCCTCGTATTGATGCAGTTAGACCAATTCGATACCACCTGGGAGCGCTCTATGTTGCAGTAGTGTATATTAAAGAAGATGTGACATTTAAAAGTGAACATCATGGCCCCCAGAGTTGAGCTGTTGCGTACACTCTCGCAAAATGTATTTGTGACTATAAATTCATATGTTGTGTAATATTTTGGTATGACATATTAAGTACAATCAATCCAGTGAACAAGCAGTCTATAAACTATGACAAAAACAAGTCCAAAGACCAAATCTGGGGCTCCAAAAAACAATCCCAACAGTAGATTTTGGGCCCTGTTTGTTTAAATCAAAAACACTACAGTAATGTCCAAGCCTTTGTCTCATAAATAGAGAGGTATCCTTACCAACTCCACTTATAAATGGTGTAAATGATCAGTCTAGGGGTTTACAGTATATACATGTAGAAAAGATGGCGCCTAGCTGGTCCTGCTCTGTTATTGAGCTATCACAAATCAGCTGTAAATGTTCACATGGAATGGCACCTAGTTAACTTTTTAAATCAATAACTGTAGACTTGCTAGTCGGCCAATATCATAGACTCTATCCTCAATAATAACAAAGTTCATTACAAGCGACTCTACGGAAAAACTCTTCGCCAGGCCATTTTGGATGACACCAAAGGAGATTATGAAACCAAAGGGTGCATCAGTTCAATCCTGCTCCTGTGGGTTTCTGCAGGGCACATTTTGGTGTGTTGTTCGCTAGGGAGATAGTACAAAGTGAAAAATGTGCGATGCACAACCGGAACGAAAAAATAAATGAACTGGAGAGAGTGTACAGTAACTACACAATTTGCTTTTAATAACTCATCTAATCAAATGACCGGCAACAAAAGCGCGCGCACACAGAGGTTTTCAAACATCTCTATGGAGCTTGGTCCCACCCCCCGTTCGTGTCACGTGTCACTCACGCGCGGCGCGCTCACGGGACGATCGTGCACCACTCCCCAGCTGCGACACAACACCCGTAACAATGCCCACCTGTCTCCTGCGCTCTGCGTCCAATCACAGCTCCCGCGGGGCCACACCTCCGTTCCGCCTCTCACTTTCATTGCTCCAGTCCTCCTATTTAATCTCTGCTTGCTCAGTTACACATTGCTGAGCATAGACCATAGTAGCCTTGTGTTCCTACATTCCTGCTTTGCCTTGCGCCTTGCCTCTCTTGCTTTCAGTTTGACCTCATGTGTACCGACACGGCTAGACTCTTGGACGCTCTCTGTATAACGACCCCAGCTTGCCCTCGACTACCTGCATCTCTCCATCCCTGACCACGGATATAGGACATTATTTTAACCCACCAGCTCCAACCCTCGACCTCGGCACAACGGACATCTACCGTTACTGGCTCCTCCCCATGACCGCGGCAAGTATCTGGACTACCCTCTCTCTCCAACCCCGACCCGGCTACGCTGACAATCCAGGCGTGCCTCCACTGCTGTGGGTGCGCAGTTTCTACTTTCCCACCTCAGTACCGGGGGTCCGCCTTGTTCGTGGTGAGTGCAAGGGTCACAATTAGAGAGGGTTGGGGTTCCTTACAATGCATCTGATCTCAGACGCGCTATTAGAGAGGGTTGGGGCTCCTTTGAATGCATCTGATCTCAGACGCGCTATTAGAGAAAGTTGGGATTCCTTACAATGCAGATTTCAGACGCGCTGTTAGAGAGGGTTGGGGCTCCTTACAATGTATTTGATCAATGCATTGTAAGGAACCCCAACCCTCTCTAGTGTGTATTTGTGAACTGTAAGGTGCTTGACTAATACACTGGAAGAATATCATTGTTTTCGATTAAAAATATCAAAGAATGTGTTACTTTAACGAGCGCTTTCTCTTTTTTTGAATCTCCAATATACTATTTGCCAAGTGGGACTGATGAAATCACCAAAAACTACTGTAGCAGGTCCCCTTTGGTTGTCAATACGTTACTTTGAAGTGGAAGGGAGAGACCTACTGAGGCCAATATACTAAGCATCGCAAACTGAGCGGGGGGAGGGGTGGAGGGTTTCGGCGCATGTCAAACTTCAATTGCACTCGTGTACTAAGTTCAAATTTCTCCATCTGCGCCCAGCCCCAAAATACTGTTTAGCGCACAGAAATGGATTGCACTTGGTGTATAAAAGTCAATGGTACATACACTGGCGACACACTTTATTCGAGCTCGGCTAGTCCCACGAATTCGGGTATACCCGGGTGTATTGAGGTTTGTGACTGTTTTCTGCCCGAGTGCATTGAGGTATTTTCCAAGCAGGGATTGAAGCATTTTATTCCCGCTGGCTGCAATACTGCACAGTATATATATATACTGCATTACAATTCATGAATTTATGCCATCTGGTAGACACGCGAAGCATTGCAGCCTATTAAATCCTAATCATTATCATTTAACAGATCAGCCGCCCGTCAGCCAGGCATGAACCCAGGCTGGGAAGGCAAACGCAACGGGGCTTGTCAGAGGTGAGGAGCGGCGCATTCCAGGTATCTGCCAGGTACATACTGGGTATTTGCTCGAATAAAGTGTGTCGGTGCAGTACTAATATCTATATAAATATATACAGTGTTCGACAAATCACCCAAAAATCTACTCGCCCAACCAAAAAATCTACTCGCCACCTAGTCCCGCCCCCAACCCCGCCCTAGTCCCGCCCCCAACCCCGCCCCCAACCCCGCTTTAAAATAAAACATATGAATAAAATCCATTTAAATGACAAATATATTTATTGTATTACATTATACTACAATTAGCCCTTGTTACGTGTGTGTGTGTGTGTGTGTCTGTGTAAATGTCGATCTAGAAATAAAAGCCAGGTGTGAATGACTAGTTTCCTGCACCCCTTAATCAGTGTCTGGATGCCCCCGCTTCACAATATCTAAAGCAGAACCCCCATTCACCTGCGCTCCGGCGTCATGACGTCACGTTGCCCTAGTAACGTGACGTCACATGACCTCACAGCGTCATTTTGATGCCGCGTTGCCATGGCGACGCAGGAAGGAAGCCGCCGGAGCCTAGGTAAGTGAAGGTTTACAGAGGCCCTGCAGCTCCCCCGGCACTTAATTTAAGTGCCTTCGGGAAGCGCGCGGGGCCTCTGTAAACCCCACGCCCCCCAGACGGCAGTCTTGCACCCCGCGTGGGGGTCGCGCCCCCCAGTTTGCGCACCGCTGTTCTAGAAATCCAATCGGATAAGGCTCTTTCTGCACGCTTTTGCACAACTCCCAGCTACTAGAATATCCCCCTGTGTCTATCCAAGAGGAGGTTTTAGTGTACTGACAAAAAACATCCCAAAATAAATTGTAATTAAGGCTGCGAGGTGTCACTGTATATAGAACATAGATCTAGTAGCACTCTCATTGTAAAAGACTCATCTCTATCCCCCCACAAATAAGCAGGGGGACCCATTCAAAGCCCATAATGTGTATGTCTGAAGCATTAAAGCAAAGTGCAGTGCTGTACCAAAGTAGTAGTTTAGTTTAGACTGCCCTTGAATGGAGTTGAACACTTCCCCAGTGCTGGAATTAGACATAAAAGGTCTATGCAGCAACATAGAGTAGTTGTGTTTAGACGCATGGCTCTATTTTTTGGAGCAGAGCCGCAGCATATATACTGTAAGAACAGTTTCTTACTTCTGACGCGGTATGTTAGACTTATGGCACTTCAGATATGGAGGATTGTTTTGGGCAAATAAAAGGTTAAAAAAAAGTATCAGAGAAATGCAACTTGTGACGCATCTCATTTTAATCTGTGCACCATGTAACTGCCCCCAACTCATCCTACTCACTCTCCCCAAGGTGCAAATTGGGGCAGAGACGCAGAATGTGATACATCTGATTATAATCTGTGCACCATGTAACTCCCCCCAACTCCTTCTACTGACTCTCCCCAAGGTGCAAGCTGGGGCAGAGACGCAGACTGTGATACATCTCATTATAATCTGTGTGCCATGTAACTCCTCCCCAACTCCTCCTACTGACTCTCCCCAAGGTGCATGCTGGGGCAGAGACGCAGACTGTGATACATCTCATTATAATCTGTGATACTTTATCTTGCCATGAAGTCAATGCATTTGAACCCAGTGATACAGTATGTTGATCCCACTGCTGTCAGTGGCACTGTCCATATGTGTACTTGTGTCACCCAATGTATGTAATACAATGTATCACAGTAGCTGTGATTTTTATGACTGCTACTCAAGTTAACCACTTCTCAACCACTTGAAATTAAATGTCAACAGTAGCTGATTTCTCTATTATGACATCACGAGACAGTATCATTGAGCCTCCTAGGAGATGCCAGCAGCAGTGTTCTGTAATGACATCATGGAATCGCCTTAGAGACTGAGATAAATACACAAATGTAAACTTGTTTGTGCGTGACTTGAATTAGTTCCCGAAGGAAACCGTTAGTTTTGTGGACATCTCAGAGATAGGAAAAGAGTGGCGCTGTACAGAGAGACTAATTATCTCCACCTTAACTCTGTATCATGGCAGGTAGGAAGCAACGTGACCTTTACATACCCAAAAAGAAATGGATAATATCTATATTTCTGAACTGTTTACTTTCACAATGTTTTATGGGGTTCAGAACAGATAACATGACTCCTATCAATGGATGGGAGAAAGAAGACGGATGGGGTGGGGGGCGGGGGGGGAGGGACGGAGGTAGACAACACCCAGGGGGGTTAGGTACCTGGCCTTAATTGGATAATATTTTTTTTTATAAATGTCAAAACTGATTTATTATAGATACATACACACATATTTGTTTTATTGTATTTACTTTTATATCTGGCTTGTAATTCAAAATCTTAAATGATTTGAACAGTAATGTATAGAAAAGAACACATGTACTGTATACATAAATGTCAAAGCGGCAAACGTCTATGGGATCTATGGGATAGTAAAAAAAGACACAGGAACCTTAGTGTATACAGTAGGATTAGTTATGTATAAGGCATGCTTTTTCCTTGCCCTAAGTTTAGGTCAATAACTATTGGACCAATTCTACACCGTGGGGTGTAATGTTCGACTACTTTCAGCCATATCCTTAAATTATTGTCTACAGCAGTGTTTTTCAACCACGGATCCTAGGAACCCTAGGATTCCCCGGGCATCCCTAAAGGGTTCGCTGTAATTTTTAGGTCATTTTAAAATTGTACTTAATACAGAAGAATTTACAGTACAATGCATCTTATCTCAAACGCGCTATTGGAGAGGGTTGGGGTTCCTTACAATGCATCTGATCTCAGACGCGCTATTAGAGAGGGTTGGGGCTCCTTACAATGCATCTGATCTCAGAAGCGCTATTAGAGAGGATTGGGGTTCCTCACACTTCATCTGATCTCAGACGCACTATTAGATAGGGTTGGGGTATATTACAATGCATCTCATCTTAGACTCGTTGTTAGAGAGGGTTGGGGTCCCTCAGAATTTCACATATGGTTCCTTAACCAAAAAAAGGTTGGAAACCACTACTCTACAGTAATACAAAGGCCCCAAAAAAGACAAAGCCACAAAACGAGGGCAGAATCTGCCACTTGATTTACAGATATAGCTGACCTGAGTGCTCCTCCAGATACCTCAATATACCAGACGTCTCAGAATACCACACCATAATATTACCACAAAATACTACAGTAGGAACAGGCAATTTTTATGTTTTTATTTTTATTTTTAAAGATCCAGTTCCGAAAGCTATGGTACATCTATATTTGTCATTGTGTTCATAGGTGGACATGAAAGCAGGTGATGGACTGCACAAGTTTTATATGCCAGTTGCCACTTTGTGTTGAAAACTACCTAGAAATAGTTTTCTGTCTGTGTTACATCCCAACACATCATATATGTATATGTATATGTATAAATATATATCTATATATATATTTATAGATTAAACCCCATATATTGAGCTAAAATGTACGGGTGCTCTGGTGTTTCAATACATAGCAATGCTATAGAAGGCAATCATGGAGCTTGCTTAAAAATGTATTTAAATATTGAAACTTCTGACCACTATTGATCAGAGTAGTGGTATGTAACATTGATAATCAAATAAATGTGTTTTCCCAGCAAGCCATTATCCCTGTTAGTGCTTGCTATTCATAACAAAACAAAGACCACCAAAAACTTTATTCAAAACCAGAACCAAAACCCCAAATATTTTAAAGGCAAAATAAAAATACCAAGCCAAGTGAGCATCTCTATGTATTTCATATGTATTTGATATCAAGAATATCTTTTAGCAGGTCTGTTAAAGCAGTCCTAACCCCCCAAAGTCAGGCTTTCAGGATATCCCAGCTTCAGCGGAGGTGGCTCAATCCGTCCCTGCTTCAGCACAGCTCGCTCAATCAGTCCCTGCTTCAGCACAGGTGACTCAATCAGAGGCTGATTGAGTGATTGGGCCACCTGTGCTAAAGCTGGAATATCCTGAAAAGTTGACCTATTGTGGGGGGTTTGATGACTGGAGTTGAGTCCCCGTGTGTTAAAGAAATGTGCCTTGATTGTGCTTTTCTGGCCCTTCACTTTTACCTTTCTTCCTTACAGATCAGTTTTTAAATTCCTCTGCTGTGAACCCTCCACCGACCTGCAGTGCTCCTGCAGTCACCACTGCTTACCCTTCATGGAGCAACAGCTTCCACCCAGTAGGGAGGAATACAGAAGTCTACAGACATGGGGCCCAAGGCATGATTTTGCAACAAGGGTCTGCAGGAACACCAATGTATCTACAGCAGATCCCACAGGCAACACGCGCTTACCCTCGTGTATCGGACATGAACGGAGGATTCTACCACACTGCTACAGGAGGATACACAGGATTTGCAGGACAGGTTAGGGGAGAAGCCACAACGCAGCCTGTTACTTTCCGTCCCAACACACATTTGGAAAGACGTGCTACAATAGGGCCTTGTATAATGGCCACCCAGTATGCACAACTTCAGCAGCCACCATTCATACCCCTTAGAGGAATGCAGACCTTACAAGGTGAGATATGGAGAATCTTTACTAATCATTGTTCAAAATCTTCTCCTTGACCGATACCATTACCTGTTATAAAGATCTTTAATTACGGTCATTCGCCACTGTAGTGTTACAAATATATAGAACTCTACAGTATGTAGTCCTCGCCAATACTGAAGGGATTAAGCATGTGTTTGCTTTTCTTCCTTTGTGTTATTATGTACAATGTGTTGGTATTTATGATAATTGATTATTTCTCCTTTTTGATTTTGTTACAGTGTGTCAGACCTCGCTTGGAGCCCAACATATTTCCCAGGCCAGTTTAATTACACAAGGAGCAGTTCAGCTTGCTGCTAATGAAAAAAGTGAACCACCTCTAATGTACCCAACTCAACCAGCTCGGAAGCTGAGCCACCTCTCAAAGTTACATATTGATGTGCAAAGCAACAAAGAGTTATATGTGCCAGTGTGGAAAAGGGGTGGGTTAAAAGATATGGCGAAGAGATCTTCAGAGGTGAAGGCCCCCTCACATATTGCTCAGAAGGTTCGTAATAACGTGCTGAGTTCAGTGAAGACTGAGTGTCCGTCAAAGTCTGAGGGGGTACCAAAGTGCTCCAAAGTGGAAACAAAGAAGAAAAAGATCCTTTATTCAGCTGCAAAGGATCAAGTCCCTCAAACTGCACTGCAAAAGAAGGTAAAACCAATGTCAAAGCCAGTAAATCATTCTTCTGCTCCTATACCAGGGAAGTCACCCCATGGCCCACAATCTGGTGACGAGGCTGTTCTGTTAAAAAAGATGAAACGTGTTTGTCTCTCAGGTGCCCACATTTCCAATAAGGTATCTGAAAAGATGCAGCAAAGCCGTGAAGGTACAATGGATGCAAAGACACCTGCTGTTACTCATATTAATCCTAAACTGAAGAAAACTCAGGAGATAGGGATCAAACGTAAAGATGCAAAGACTCCTGCAGTTACTCATAGTCCTGAGCGGAAGACACCTCAGGAGATGGGGATCAAACGTAAATATGCAAAAACTCCTGAAGTTACTCATAGTCCTGAGCGGAAGACACCTCAGGAGATGGGGATCAAACTTAAAAATGCAAAGACTCCTGCAGTTACTCATTGTCCTGAGCGGAAGACACCTCAGGAGATCGGGATCAAACGTAAATATGCAAAAACACCTGCTGTTACTCATAGTCCTGAGCGGAAGACACCTCAGGAGATGGGGATCAAATGTAAAGATGCAAAGTCTCCTGCAGTTACTCATAGTCCTGAGCGGAAGACACCTCAAGAGATGGGGATCAAACGTAAACAGAACAGCAATATTAAGCAGCTAGTGAAGAAAACAAAGAACCAGACCAGCGTTTTCAGTTTTGAGCAAGCGCTGGCTTGTGGTACTGATAATAACCCCAAAGCTCTCAAAAGAAAAAGTGCTAATCAGCCTGGAGTGAATTCAGAAGTTCTTGGGAAGGGCAAGAAGTCATTGGAACCTTCTGAACAAGGAAAGGTGAAAGCCCATCACAGCAACCTCAGCCTCCAAATGATTAACTCTGTTCAAGTATTTCACCCATTGGGTAAAAAAGCAGGTCCCACAGGTCCAGGGGCACCCGCAGAATCCATTACACTTGGAAATAAGCTTGGACCAATGCAAGGACGCCAAAGCCAGACTTCTGCTTCTCATGTTCAGTGGTCTCTTACTGATGCGATTAAAAAGTTCATGGCCAAAAAACAGGACAGTATTTCTGGAATTAAAGGTGTCGGTATTAATGCCAGGCCTAGGCTATTTAAAATACATGAGTACACAAGACCTGACATTAAAACCAGTGAAATCAAACAACATGGGGAAAACAAAGCTTCAGTTATAGAGAATCCCAAACACTTCCCAGTGATATCCATAGAACAGGAAGCTGCAGTAAGATGCATTGAAAAGGTGAGCCAAACCACTATCCCCATTCCAGCTCCTGGCATTAAAACCAGTGAAATCAAACAACGTGGGGAAAACAAAGCTTCAGTTATAGAGAATCCCAAACACTTCCCAGTGATATCCATAGAACGGAAAGCTGCAGTGACATGCATTAAAAAGGTCAGCCAAACCACTATCCCCATTCAAGCTCCTTTCAACCAGAAGCACCAGCTTTCTAACCTGCAGCTTCCTATCAATGTACCCAGCAGAGTGGACAACTTCACTCCATCCTTCTGTCAACAGCCTCTCCAAGAGCTTGAGGTTTCCATACCTATTCCACCAGAACAGAGAGAGGAGAGAGAGGCTATGAAAAGGAAATCACAACTGGAGAGGGAGTAAGCCTGTCAACATACCTCCAAGGGGAGGCTACAGTGCTTTGTTCAGAGGCAGAAGGATCATAACATCTCTAAACGTTACGGATACCCACCATCCAGACTTATTTCCCCCATGAGATACTTAAGCCCTAAAAAAACAAAAAAAAACCCTGACTAATCTGTAACTGGTGCCAAGCTCTGTGACTATCTGTAAATAAGATTTATATTTATAAGTCAGTTTGTAACATATTTTACTAAGAATATATTTAAAACTCTTCAATAAAATGTATCTATTTTCAATTGAACTCTTTATTTACTAAAGAAACTATTTACAAATGCCAACGGTTATTGAAATTCTGCAAATTAACTTTAGATTACCCTCTTGATGATACGAGAGAGAGAGAGAGAGAGAGAGAGAGAGAGAGAGAGAGAGAGAGAGATAAGTAAGTCGGACCCCACTTATGAGAGAGAAACAGATAAATATTTAACTATATGCTTTGTCATGTTGTATGTTGTATGTATGTATGTACTGTATGTCTTTATTTATATAGCGCCATTTATGTAGAAAGCGCTTCACTGCAGTAATACACGTGACAATCATATAAATAATACAAATAACAGATCATGGGAATAAGTGCTTCAGACATAAAAGTAACATTTAGGAAAAGGAGTCCCTGCTCTGAAGAGCTTACAATCTAATTGGTAGGTAGAACATACAGAGACAGTAGGACGGCGTTCTGGTAAGTGCGTCTGCAATGGGCCAAGCTTTTTGTATGCGGTCTATAGTATCAGCCTCGGAGCTACTCACATGCTTCTTTAAGCAGATGTGTTAGAATGTGGGTCTTAAAGGTGGATAGAGAAGGTGCTAGTCGGGTATTGATGGGAAGGGCACTCCAGAGGTGAGGGCAGTCAGTGAGAAAGGTTTAAGGCGAGAGAGGGCTTTAGATACAAAAGGGGTAGATAGAAGACATCATTGCGCGGATCGCAAGAGTCGGGATGGTGCATAGCGAGAAATTAGAGCTGAGCTGTAAGGAGGGGCAGAAGAGTGTAAAGCTTTAAAAGTGAGGAGGAGAATTGAGTGTGAGATACGGGATTTGATAGGAAGCCAGGAGAGGGATTTCAGCAGGGGAGACGCTGAGACAGATTTAGGAAAGAGTAGAGTGATTCTGGCAGCAGCGTTTAGGATAGATTGTAGGGGAGACAGGTGAGAGGCAGTAAGACCGGACAGCAGAAGGTTCCAGTATTTGAGATGGTAGAGAATGAGGGTCTGTGTCAGAGTTTTAGCTGTCGAGCAACAGTGGAAGGGCGTATCTTGCGGAAGAAAAAACGACAGGTTTAGCTACCTTTTGAATGTGAGAGAGGAGTCTGTGACCCCCAGGGCAGCGTGCTTGGGCTACTGCATGTATAGTAGTTCTTCCAACAGTAATGTGGAAGGTGGTAGTAGGGCCAGGTTTGGCATGAAATATAAGGAGTTCTGTTTTTGACATGTTAAATTTAAGTCGGCGGAGGATCATGTTGCATTGGGCTTCTCTTCCTTGTGTTTATACTGTACAATGTCACATACCCAGTAGCACTCCTTAAGACAAATATATATGGTGAGGTGGGTCTGGGGTTGAGTTTACATGGGTTTGTGTGCGCAGATTTAAATTGTTTGGAGGTCTGTGACTCCTCCCCGTTTCCAAACTTACTCTGCCCACCTTTAAAGCAGCAGTCCAAGCTGTCGTTTAAAAAAAAAAAATCCCTTTGATATGTGCATCAATACAATCCACACATTGATAAGTAATTAGCTAAGTTGCGATTGATCGGTGAAGATTCGGCTCGGGGGTTGACTAAATGGTTGCCAGTGCAGCAGAAGAGGACCAAAAATGCAAAGTTCTCTGGGGTGATCATGTGACCAGGCAGTCACTGGATACAATTGAGTTTTGCACAGCTAGGGAGAGGGCAGTGTTCAAAAAAAGGGGGGGGGTTGCCAGAGCCTGTTTCAAAATAGGAAGGGGATGTGACTTTGTAAATGGTTGCTATAGAAACAAAAAATGATTGTTACATTATGATACATTAAAATTTTAATTCAGAGTTGTTTAAAAAAAAGTACTACTACTAGTAGCATTATACTAAAAAATAATACAGATGCACAGTAATACCCTCTATAGATATACCAAGAATTGTTAAGTGTGAGTGTGTGTGTGAGTTTATGACATGTGGAAGGAAGGTGGAGGGGTGAGAGTCATGGCGAGGGGAGGGGGGTGAAGGAGAGACATGGTGAGGGGAGGGGGGTGAAAGAGACATGGCGAGGGGAGGAGGGTGAAAGAGAGACATAGGTAGGGGGTGATATAGAGACATGGGAATGGGTTTAAAAGAGAGACATGGGGAGGGGTGAAAGAGACATGGGGAGTGGGTGAAAGAGACATGGGGAGTGGGTGAAAGAGTCATGGGGAGCGGCGGTGAAGAGACATGGGAACAGGGGTAAAGAGACATGGGGAGCAGGGGTGAAGAGACATGGGAGCAGGGGTGAAGAGACATTGGGAGGGGAGGGTGAAAGAGACATGGGGAGGTGATCGAGAGACATTTAGAGGGGGGGTGATAGAGAGACATTTGGAGGGGGGGGATGATAGAGAAACACGGGGAGGGGGTGCAAGAGACATAGAGAGGGGGGTGAAAGAGAGCCATGGGGTGGGGCGTGAAAAAGAGACATGGGGAGAGGGGTGAAAGAGACACGGGGAGGGAGGCGATAGAGAGACATGGGGGGATGAAAGAGACATGGGGAGGGGGGGTGAAAGAAAGCCATGGGGAGGGTGGGTCCATGATCCTCAGTTGCTGGAAGAGTGGGCCCGGGTGAGTAGTTTTTTCTTCTTCACAGGTCTGGGAGATGTTGATCAGACGGCTTCTTAGGGTCAAATAAGACATGACAGACCTTATATAAGGCCTGTGACATCACATTTGACTGAAAAATGATATATCCACCAATCTAATTGGTGGATGTACCATGTGATGGCTTCCATTTTATTTTTTGGCAGAAATGACATCATCTTAAGTGATTGGATAATAAAGGAACTATTGGATCTCAATATAAATGTAGAAAATATGCAGGGCCAAAGCTATGACAATGCTGCAAATATGCGGGGAAAGCATAATGGAGTTCAAAGACATGTTGAACATGAACCCACGTGCGTTTTATGTACCATGTAGTTCTCATTATTTGAACCTAGTGGTTAACAACACTGCCAAACCCAATATAGGTGCCATTTAATTTTTGGGCTTAATTCAACCGTTGTATAATTTCTTCCCCAGGTCCACCAACAGATAAATCATTCTTTTAAAATCCTTACCCAATTTAACACTAAAGAGAGTCTGTGAAACATGTTGGGAGCCTCGTATTGATGCAGTTAGACCAATTCGATACCACCTGGGAGCGCTCTATGTTGCAGTAGTGTATATTAAAGAAGATGTGACATTTAAAAGTGAACATCATGGCCCCCAGAGTTGAGCTGTTGCGTACACTCTCGCAAAATGTATTTGTGACTATAAATTCATATGTTGTGTAATATTTTGGTATGACATATTAAGTACAATCAATCCAGTGAACAAGCAGTCTATAAACTATGACAAAAACAAGTCCAAAGACCAAATCTGGGGCTCCAAAAAACAATCCCAACAGTAGATTTTGGGCCCTGTTTGTTTAAATCAAAAACACTACAGTAATGTCCAAGCCTTTGTCTCATAAATAGAGAGGTATCCTTACCAACTCCACTTATAAATGGTGTAAATGATCAGTCTAGGGGTTTACAGTATATACATGTAGAAAAGATGGCGCCTAGCTGGTTCTGCTCTGTTATTGAGCTATCACAAATCAGCTGTAAATGTTCACATGGAATGGCACCTAGTTAACTTTTTAAATCAATAACTGTAGACTTGCTAGTCGGCCAATATCATAGACTCTATCCTCAATAATAACAAAGTTCATTACAAGCGACTCTACGGAAAAACTCTTCGCCAGGCCATTTTGGATGACACCAAAGGAGATTATGAAACCAAAGGGTGCATCAGTTCAATCCTGCTCCTGTGGGTTGCTGCAGGGCACCTTTTGGTGTGTTGTTCGCTAGGGAGATAGTACAAAGTGAAAAATGTGCGATGCACAACCGGAACGAAAAAATAAATGAACTGGAGAGAGTGTACAGTAACTACACAATTTGCTTTTAATAACTCATCTAATCAAATGACCGGCAACAAAAGCGCGCGCACACAGAGGTTTTCAAACATCTCTATGGAGCTTGGTCCCACCCCCCGTTCGTGTCACGTGTCACTCACGCGCGGTGCGCTCACGGGACGATCATGCACCACTCCCCAGCTGCGACACAACACCCGTAACAATGCCCACCTGTCTCCTGCGCTCTGCGTCCAATCACAGCTCCCGCGGGGCCACACCTCCGTTCCGCCTCTCACTTTCATTGCTCCAGTCCTCCTATTTAATCTCTGCTTGCTCAGTTACACATTGCTGAGCATAGACCATAGTAGCCTTGTGTTCCTACATTCCTGCTTTGCCTTGCGCCTTGCCTCTCTTGCTTTCAGTTTGACCTCATGTGTACCGACACGGCTAGACTCTTGGACGCTCTCTGTATAACGACCCCAGCTTGCCCTCGACTACCTGCATCTCTCCATCCCTGACCACGGATATAGGACATTCTTTTAACCCACCAGCTCCAACCCTCGACCTCGGCACAACGGACATCTACCGTTACTGGCTCCTCCCCATGACCGCGGCAAGTATCTGGACTACCCTCTCTCTCCAACCCCGACCCGGCTACGCTGACAATCCAGGCGTGCCTCCACTGCTGTGGGTGCGCAGTTTCTACTTTCCCACCTCAGTACCGGGGGTCCGCCTTGTTCGTGGTGAGTGCAAGGGTCACAATTAGAGAGGGTTGGGGTTCCTTACAATGCATCTGATCTCAGACGCGCTATTAGAGAGGGTTGGGGCTCCTTTGAATGCATCTGATCTCAGACGCGCTATTAGAGAAAGTTGGGATTCCTTACAATGCAGATTTCAGACGCGCTGTTAGAGAGGGTTGGGGCTCCTTACAATGTATTTGATCAATGCATTGTAAGGAACCCCAACCCTCTCTAGTGTGTATTTGTGAACTGTAAGGTGCTTGACTAATACACTGGAAGAATATCATTGTTTTCGATTAAAAATATCAAAGAATGTGTTACTTTAACGAGCGCTTTCTCTTTTTTTGAATCTCCAATATACTATTTGCCAAGTGGGACTGATGAAATCACCAAAAACTACTGTAGCAGGTCCCCTTTGGTTGTCAATACGTTACTTTGAAGTGGAAGGGAGAGACCTACTGAGGCCAATATACTAAGCATCGCAAACTGAGCGGGGGGAGGGGTGGAGGGTTTCGGCGCATGTCAAACTTCAATTGCACTCGTGTACTAAGTTCAAATTTCTCCATCTGCGCCCAGCCCCAAAATACTGTTTAGCGCACAGAAATGGATTGCACTTGGTGTATAAAAGTCAATGGTACATACTAATATCTATATAAATATATACAGTGTTCGACAAATCACCCAAAAATCTACTCGCCCAACCAAAAAATCTACTCGCCACCTAGTCCCGCCCCCAACCCCGCCCCTAGTCCCGCCCCCAACCCCGCCCCCAACCCCGCTTTAAAATAAAACATATGAATAAAATCCATTTAAATGACAAATATATTTATTGTATTACATTATACTACAATTAGCCCTTGTTACGTGTGTGTGTGTGTGTGTCTGTGTAAATGTCGATCTAGAAATAAAAGCCAGGTGTGAATGACTAGTTTCCTGCACCCCTTAATCAGTGTCTGGATGCCCCCGCTTCACAATATCTAAAGCAGAACCCCCATTCACCTGCGCTCCGGCGTCATGACGTCACGTTGCCCTAGTAACGTGACGTCACATGACCTCACAGCGTCATTTTGATGCCGCGTTGCCATGGCGACGCAGGAAGGAAGCCGCCGGAGCCTAGGTAAGTGAAGGTTTACAGAGGCCCTGCAGCTCCCCCGGCACTTAATTTAAGTGCCTTCGGGAAGCGCGCGGGGCCTCTGTAAACCCCACGCCCCCCAGACGGCAGTCTTGCGCCCCGCGTGGGGGTCGCGCCCCCCAGTTTGCGCACCGCTGTTCTAGAAATCCAATCGGATAAGGCTCTTTCTGCACGCTTTTGCACAACTCCCAGCTACTAGAATATCCCCCTGTGTCTATCCAAGAGGAGGTTTTAGTGTACTGACAAAAAACATCCCAAAATAAATTGTAATTAAGGCTGCGAGGTGTCACTGTATATAGAACATAGATCCAGTAGCACTCTCATTGTAAAAGACTCATCTCTATCCCCCCACAAATAAGCAGGGGGACCCATTCAAAGCCCATAATGTGTATGTCTGAAGCATTAAAGCAAAGTGCAGTGCTGTACCAAAGTAGTAGTTTAGTTTAGACTGCCCTTGAATGGAGTTGAACACTTCCCCAGTGCTGGAATTAGACATAAAAGGTCTATGCAGCAACATAGAGTAGTTGTGTTTAGACGCATGGCTCTATTTTTTGGAGCAGAGCCGCAGCATATATACTGTAAGAACAGTTTCTTACTTCTGACGCGGTATGTTAGACTTATGGCACTTCAGATATGGAGGATTGTTTTGGGCAAATAAAAGGTTAAAAAAAAGTATCAGAGAAATGCAACTTGTGACGCATCTCATTTTAATCTGTGCACCATGTAACTGCCCCCAACTCATACTACTCACTCTCCCCAAGGTGCAAATTGGGGCAGAGACGCAGAATGTGATACATCTGATTATAATCTGTGCACCATGTAACTCCCCCCAACTCCTTCTACTGACTCTCCCCAAGGTGCAAGCTGGGGCAGAGACGCAGACTGTGATACATCTCATTATAATCTGTGTGCCATGTAACTCCTCCCCAACTCCTCCTACTGACTCTCCCCAAGGTGCATGCTGGGGCAGAGACGCAGACTGTGATACATCTCATTATAATCTGTGATACTTTATCTTGCCATGAAGTCAATGCATTTGAACCCAGTGATACAGTATGTTGATCCCACTGCTGTCAGTGGCACTGTCCATATGTGTACTTGTGTCACCCAATGTATGTAATACAATGTATCACAGTAGCTGTGATTTTTATGACTGCTACTCAAGTTAACCACTTCTCAACCACTTGAAATTAAATGTCAACAGTAGCTGATTTCTCTATTATGACATCACGAGACAGTATCATTGAGCCTCCTAGGAGATGCCAGCAGCAGTGTTCTGTAATGACATCATGGAATCGCCTTAGAGACTGAGATAAATACACAAATGTAAACTTGTTTGTGCGTGACTTGAATTAGTTCCCGAAGGAAACCGTTAGTTTTGTGGACATCTCAGAGATAGGAAAAGAGTGGCGCTGTACAGAGAGACTAATTATCTCCACCTTAACTCTGTATCATGGCAGGTAGGAAGCAACGTGACCTTTACATACCCAAAAAGAAATGGATAATATCTATATTTCTGAACTGTTTACTTTCACAATGTTTTATGGGGTTCAGAACAGATAACATGACTCCTATCAATGGATGGGAGAAAGAAGACGGATGGGGTGGGGGGCGGGGGGGAGGGACGGAGGTAGACAACACCCAGGGGGGTTAGGTACCTGGCCTTAATTGGATAATATTTTTTTTTATAAATGTCAAAACTGATTTATTATAGATACATACACACATATTTGTTTTATTGTATTTACTTTTATATCTGGCTTGTAATTCAAAATCTTAAATGATTTGAACAGTAATGTATAGAAAAGAACACATGTACTGTATACATAAATGTCAAAGCGGCAAACGTCTATGGGATCTATGGGATAGTAAAAAAAGACACAGGAACCTTAGTGTATACAGTAGGATTAGTTATGTATAAGGCATGCTTTTTCCTTGCCCTAAGTTTAGGTCAATAACTATTGGACCAATTCTACACCGTGGGGTGTAATGTTCGACTACTTTCAGCCATATCCTTAAATTATTGTCTACAGCAGTGTTTTTCAACCACGGATCCTAGGAACCCTAGGATTCCCCGGGCATCCCTAAAGGGTTCGCTGTAATTTTTAGGTCATTTTAAAATTGTACTTAATACAGAAGAATTTACAGTACAATGCATCTTATCTCAAACGCGCTATTGGAGAGGGTTGGGGTTCCTTACAATGCATCTGATCTCAGACACGCTATTAGAGAGGGTTGGGGCTCCTTACAATGCATCTGATCTCAGAAGCGCTATTAGAGAGGATTGGGGTTCCTCACACTTCATCTGATCTCAGACGCACTATTAGATAGGGTTGGGGTATATTACAATGCATCTCATCTTAGACTCGTTGTTAGAGAGGGTTGGGGTCCCTCAGAATTTCACATATGGTTCCTTAACCAAAAAAAGGTTGGAAACCACTACTCTACAGTAATACAAAGGCCCCAAAAAAGACAAAGCCACAAAACGAGGGCAGAATCTGCCACTTGATTTACAGATATAGCTGACCTGAGTGCTCCTCCAGATACCTCAATATACCAGACGTCTCAGAATACCACACCATAATATTACCACAAAATACTACAGTAGGAACAGGCAATTTTTATGTTTTTATTTTTATTTTTAAAGATCCAGTTCCGAAAGCTATGGTACATCTATATTTGTCATTGTGTTCATAGGTGGACATGAAAGCAGGTGATGGACTGCACAAGTTTTATATGCCAGTTGCCACTTTGTGTTGAAAACTACCTAGAAATAGTTTTCTGTCTGTGTTACATCCCAACACATCATATATGTATATGTATATGTATAAATATATATCTATATATATATTTATAGATTAAACCCCATATATTGAGCTAAAATGTACGGGTGCTCTGGTGTTTCAATACATAGCAATGCTATAGAAGGCAATCATGGAGCTTGCTTAAAAATGTATTTAAATATTGAAACTTCTGACCACTATTGATCAGAGTAGTGGTATGTAACATTGATAATCAAATAAATGTGTTTTCCCAGCAAGCCATTATCCCTGTTAGTGCTTGCTATTCATAACAAAACAAAGACCACCAAAAACTTTATTCAAAACCAGAACCAAAACCCCAAATATTTTAAAGGCAAAATAAAAATACCAAGCCAAGTGAGCATCTCTATGTATTTCATATGTATTTGATATCAAGAATATCTTTTAGCAGGTCTGTTAAAGCAGTCCTAACCCCCCAAAGTCAGGCTTTCAGGATATCCCAGCTTCAGCGGAGGTGGCTCAATCCGTCCCTGCTTCAGCACAGCTCGCTCAATCAGTCCCTGCTTCAGCACAGGTGACTCAATCAGAGGCTGATTGAGTGATTGGGCCACCTGTGCTAAAGCTGGAATATCCTGAAAAGTTGACCTATTGTGGGGGGTTTGATGACTGGAGTTGAGTCCCCGTGTGTTAAAGAAATGTGCCTTGATTGTGCTTTTCTGGCCCTTCACTTTTACCTTTCTTCCTTACAGATCAGTTTTTAAATTCCTCTGCTGTGAACCCTCCACCGACCTGCAGTGCTCCTGCAGTCACCACTGCTTACCCTTCATGGAGCAACAGCTTCCACCCAGTAGGGAGGAATACAGAAGTCTACAGACATGGGGCCCAAGGCATGATTTTGCAACAAGGGTCTGCAGGAACACCAATGTATCTACAGCAGATCCCACAGGCAACACGCGCTTACCCTCGTGTATCGGACATGAACGGAGGATTCTACCACACTGCTACAGGAGGATACACAGGATTTGCAGGACAAGTTAGGGGAGAAGCCACAACGCAGCCTGTTACTTTCCGTCCCAACACACATTTGGAAAGACGTGCTACAATAGGGCCTTGTATAATGGCCACCCAGTATGCACAACTTCAGCAGCCACCATTCATACCCCTTAGAGGAATGCAGACCTTACAAGGTGAGATATGGAGAATCTTTACTAATCATTGTTCAAAATCTTCTCCTTGACCGATACCATTACCTGTTATAAAGATCTTTAATTACGGTCATTCGCCACTGTAGTGTTACAAATATATAGAACTCTACAGTATGTAGTCCTCGCCAATACTGAAGGGATTAAGCATGTGTTTGCTTTTCTTCCTTTGTGTTATTATGTACAATGTGTTGGTATTTATGATAATTGATTATTTCTCCTTTTTGATTTTGTTACAGTGTGTCAGACCTCGCTTGGAGCCCAACATATTTCCCAGGCCAGTTTAATTACACAAGGAGCAGTTCAGCTTGCTGCTAATGAAAAAAGTGAACCACCTCTAATGTACCCAACTCAACCAGCTCGGAAGCTGAGCCACCTCTCAAAGTTACATATTGATGTGCAAAGCAACAAAGAGTTATATGTGCCAGTGTGGAAAAGGGGTGGGTTAAAAGATATGGCGAAGAGATCTTCAGAGGTGAAGGCCCCCTCACATATTGCTCAGAAGGTTCGTAATAACGTGCTGAGTTCAGTGAAGACTGAGTGTCCGTTAAAGTCTGAGGGGGTACCAAAGTGCTCCAAAGTGGAAACAAAGAAGAAAAAGATCCTTTATTCAGCTGCAAAGGATCAAGTCCCTCAAACTGCACTGCAAAAGAAGGTAAAACCAATGTCAAAGCCAGTAAATCATTCTTCTGCTCCTATACCAGGGAAGTCACCCCATGGCCCACAATCTGGTGACGAGGCTGTTCTGTTAAAAAAGATGAAACGTGTTTGTCTCTCAGGTGCCCACATTTCCAATAAGGTATCTGAAAAGATGCAGCAAAGCCGTGAAGGTACAATGGATGCAAAGACACCTGCTGTTACTCATATTAATCCTAAACTGAAGAAAACTCAGGAGATAGGGATCAAACGTAAAGATGCAAAGACTCCTGCAGTTACTCATAGTCCTGAGCGGAAGACACCTCAGGAGATGGGGATCAAACGTAAATATGCAAAAACTCCTGCAGTTACTCATAGTCCTGAGCGGAAGACACCTCAGGAGATGGGGATCAAACTTAAAAATGCAAAGACTCCTGCAGTTACTCATTGTCCTGAGCGGAAGACACCTCAGGAGATCGGGATCAAACGTAAATATGCAAAAACACCTGCTGTTACTCATAGTCCTGAGCGGAAGACACCTCAGGAGATGGGGATCAAATGTAAAAATGCAAAGTCTCCTGCAGTTACTCATAGTCCTGAGCGGAAGACACCTCAAGAGATGGGGATCAAACGTAAACAGAACAGCAATATTAAGCAGCTAGTGAAGAAAACAAAGAACCAGACCAGCGTTTTCAGTTTTGAGCAAGCGCTGGCTTGTGGTACTGATAATAACCCCAGAGCTCTCAAAAGAAAAAGTGCTAATCAGCCTGGAGTGAATTCAGAAGTTCTTGGGAAGGGCAAGAAGTCATTGGAACCTTCTGAACAAGGAAAGGTGAAAGCCCATCACAGCAACCTCAGCCTCCAAATGATTAACTCTGTTCAAGTATTTCACCCATTGGGTAAAAAAGCAGGTCCCACAGGTCCAGGGGCACCCGCAGAATCCATTACACTTGGAAATAAGCTTGGACCAATGCAAGGACGCCAAAGCCAGACTTCTGCTTCTCATGTTCAGTGGTCTCTTACTGATGCGATTAAAAAGTTCATGGCCAAAAAACAGGACAGTATTTCTGGAATGAAAGGTGTCGGTATTAATGCCAGGCCTAGGCTATTTAAAATACATGAGTACACAAGACCTGACATTAAAACCAGTGAAATCAAACAACATGGGGAAAACAAAGCTTCAGTTATAGAGAATCCCAAACACTTCCCAGTGATATCCATAGAACAGGAAGCTGCAGTAAGATGCATTGAAAAGGTGAGCCAAACCACTATCCCCATTCCAGCTCCTGGCATTAAAACCAGTGAAATCAAACAACGTGGGGAAAACAAAGCTTCAGTTATAGAGAATCCCAAACACTTCCCAGTGATATCCATAGAACGGAAAGCTGCAGTGACATGCATTAAAAAGGTCAGCCAAACCACTATCCCCATTCAAGCTCCTTTCAACCAGAAGCACCAGCTTTCTAACCTGCAGCTTCCTATCAATGTACCCAGCAGAGTGGACAACTTCACTCCATCCTTCTGTCAACAGCCTCTCCAAGAGCTTGAGGTTTCCATACCTATTCCACCAGAACAGAGAGAGGAGAGAGAGGCTATGAAAAGGAAATCACAACTGGAGAGGGAGTAAGCCTGTCAACATACCTCCAAGGGGAGGCTACAGTGCTTTGTTCAGAGGCAGAAGGATCATAACATCTCTAAACGTTACGGATACCCACCATCCAGACTTATTTCCCCCATGAGATACTTAAGCCCTAAAAAAACAAAAAAAACCCCTGACTAATCTGTAACTGATGCCAAGCTCTGTGACTATCTGTAAATAAGATTTATATTTATAAGTCAGTTTGTAACATATTTTACTAAGAATATATTTAAAACTCTTCAATAAAATTTATCTATTTTCAATTGAACTCTTTATTTACTAAAGAAACTATTTACAAATGCCAAGGGTTATTGAAATTCTGCAAATTAACTTTAGATTACCCTCTTGATGATACGAGAGAGAGAGAGAGAGAGAGAGAGAGAGAGAGAGAGAGAGAGAGAGATAAGTAAGTCGGACCCCACTTATGAGAGAGAAACAGATAAATATTTAACTATATGCTTTGTCATGTTGTATGTTGTATGTATGTATGTACTGTATGTCTTTATTTATATAGCGCCATTTATGTAGAAAGCGCTTCACTGCAGTAATACACGTGACAATCATATAAATAATACAAATAACAGATCATGGGAATAAGTGCTTCAGACATAAAAGTAACATTTAGGAAAAGGAGTCCCTGCTCTGAAGAGCTTACAATCTAATTGGTAGGTAGAACATACAGAGACAGTAGGACGGCGTTCTGGTAAGTGCGTCTGCAATGGGCCAAGCTTTTTGTATGCGGTCTATAGTATCAGCCTCGGAGCTACTCACATGCTTCTTTAAGCAGATGTGTTAGAATGTGGGTCTTAAAGGTGGATAGAGAAGGTGCTAGTCGGGTATTGATGGGAAGGGCACTCCAGAGGTGAGGGCAGTCAGTGAGAAAGGTTTAAGGCGAGAGAGGGCTTTAGATACAAAAGGGGTAGATAGAAGACATCATTGGGCGGATCGCAAGAGTCGGGATGGTGCATAGCGAGAAATTAGAGCTGAGCTGTAAGGAGGGGCAGAAGAGTGTAAAGCTTTAAAAGTGAGGAGGAGAATTGAGTGTGAGATACGGGATTTGATAGGAAGCCAGGAGAGGGATTTCAGCAGGGGAGACGCTGAGACAGATTTAGGAAAGAGTAGAGTGATTCTGGCAGCAGCGTTTAGGATAGATTGTAGGGGAGACAGGTGAGAGGCAGTAAGACCGGACAGCAGAAGGTTCCAGTATTTGAGATGGTAGAGAATGAGGGTCTGTGTCAGAGTTTTAGCTGTCGAGCAACAGTGGAAGGGCGTATCTTGCGGAAGAAAAAACGACAGGTTTAGCTACCTTTTGAATGTGAGAGAGGAGTCTGTGACCCCCAGGGCAGCGTGCTTGGGCTACTGCATGTATAGTAGTTCTTCCAACAGTAATGTGGAAGGTGGTAGTAGGGCCAGGTTTGGCATGAAATATAAGGAGTTCTGTTTTTGACATGTTAAATTTAAGTCGGCGGAGGATCATGTTGCATTGGGCTTCTCTTCCTTGTGTTTATACTGTACAATGTCACATACCCAGTAGCACTCCTTAAGACAAATATATATGGTGAGGTGGGTCTGGGGTTGAGTTTACATGGGTTTGTGTGCGCAGATTTAAATTGTTTGGAGGTCTGTGACTCCTCCCCGTTTCCAAACTTACTCTGCCCACCTTTAAAGCAGCAGTCCAAGCTGTCGTTTAAAAAAAAAAAATCCCTTTGATATGTGCATCAATACAATCCACACATTGATAAGTAATTAGCTAAGTTGCGATTGATCGGTGAAGATTCGGCTCGGGGGTTGACTAAATGGTTGCCAGTGCAGCAGAAGAGGACCAAAAATGCAAAGTTCTCTGGGGTGATCATGTGACCAGGCAGTCACTGGATACAATTGAGTTTTGCACAGCTAGGGAGAGGGCAGTGTTCAAAAAAAGGGGGGGGGTTGCCAGAGCCTGTTTCAAAATAGGAAGGGGATGTGACTTTGTAAATGGTTGCTATAGAAACAAAAAATGATTGTTACATTATGATACATTAAAATTTTAATTCAGAGTTGTTTAAAAAAAAGTACTACTACTAGTAGCATTATACTAAAAAATAATACAGATGCACAGTAATACCCTCTATAGATATACCAAGAATTGTTAAGTGTGAGTGTGTGTGTGAGTTTATGACATGTGGAAGGAAGGTGGAGGGGTGAGAGTCATGGCGAGGGGAGGGGGGTGAAGGAGAGACATGGTGAGGGGAGGGGGGTGAAAGAGACATGGCGAGGGGAGGAGGGTGAAAGAGAGACATAGGTAGGGGGTGATATAGAGACATGGGAATGGGTTTAAAAGAGAGACATGGGGAGGGGTGAAAGAGACATGGGGAGTGGGTGAAAGAGACATGGGGAGTGGGTGAAAGAGTCATGGGGAGCGGCGGTGAAGAGACATGGGAACAGGGGTAAAGAGACATGGGGAGCAGGGGTGAAGAGACATGGGAGCAGGGGTGAAGAGACATTGGGAGGGGAGGGTGAAAGAGACATGGGGAGGTGATCGAGAGACATTTAGAGGGGGGGTGATAGAGAGACATTTGGAGGGAGGGGATGATAGAGAAACACGGGGAGGGGGTGCAAGAGACATAGAGAGGGGGGTGAAAGAGAGCCATGGGGTGGGGCGTGAAAAAGAGACATGGGGAGAGGGGTGAAAGAGACATGGGGAGGGAGGCGATAGAGAGACATGGGGGGATGAAAGAGACATGGGGAGGGGGGGTGAAAGAAAGCCATGGGGAGGGTGGGTCCATGATCCTCAGTTGCTGGAAGAGTGGGCCCGGGTGAGTAGTTTTTTCTTCTTCACAGGTCCGGGAGATGTTGATCAGACGGCTTCTTAGGGTCAAATAAGACATGACAGACCTTATATAAGGCCTGTGACATCACATTTGACTGAAAAATGATATATCCACCAATCTAATTGGTGGATGTACCATGTGATGGCTTCCATTTTATTTTTTGGCAGAAATGACATCATCTTAAGTGATTGGATAATAAAGGAACTATTGGATCTCAATATAAATGTAGAAAATATGCAGGGCCAAAGCTATGACAATGCTGCAAATATGCGGGGAAAGCATAATGGAGTTCAAAGACATGTTGAACATGAACCCACGTGCGTTTTATGTACCATGTAGTTCTCATTATTTGAACCTAGTGGTTAACAACACTGCCAAACCCAATATAGGTGCCATTTAATTTTTGGGCTTAATTCAACCGTTGTATAATTTCTTCCCCAGGTCCACCAACAGATAAATCATTCTTTTAAAATCCTTACCCAATTTAACACTAAAGAGAGTCTGTGAAACATGTTGGGAGCCTCGTATTGATGCAGTTAGACCAATTCGATACCACCTGGGAGCGCTCTATGTTGCAGTAGTGTATATTAAAGAAGATGTGACATTTAAAAGTGAACATCATGGCCCCCAGAGTTGAGCTGTTGCGTACACTCTCGCAAAATGTATTTGTGACTATAAATTCATATGTTGTGTAATATTTTGGTATGACATATTAAGTACAATCAATCCAGTGAACAAGCAGTCTATAAACTATGACAAAAACAAGTCCAAAGACCAAATCTGGGGCTCCAAAAAACAATCCCAACAGTAGATTTTGGGCCCTGTTTGTTTAAATCAAAAACACTACAGTAATGTCCAAGCCTTTGTCTCATAAATAGAGAGGTATCCTTACCAACTCCACTTATAAATGGTGTAAATGATCAGTCTAGGGGTTTACAGTATATACATGTAGAAAAGATGGCGCCTAGCTGGTTCTGCTCTGTTATTGAGCTATCACAAATCAGCTGTAAATGTTCACATGGAATGGCACCTAGTTAACTTTTTAAATCAATAACTGTAGACTTGCTAGTCGGCCAATATCATAGACTCTATCCTCAATAATAACAAAGTTCATTACAAGCGACTCTACGGAAAAACTCTTCGCCAGGCCATTTTGGATGACACCAAAGGAGATTATGAAACCAAAGGGTGCATCAGTTCAATCCTGCTCCTGTGGGTTGCTGCAGGGCACCTTTTGGTGTGTTGTTCGCTAGGGAGATAGTACAAAGTGAAAAATGTGCGATGCACAACCGGAACGAAAAAATAAATGAACTGGAGAGAGTGTACAGTAACTACACAATTTGCTTTTAATAACTCATCTAATCAAATGACCGGCAACAAAAGCGCGCGCACACAGAGGTTTTCAAACATCTCTATGGAGCTTGGTCCCACCCCCCGTTCGTGTCACGTGTCACTCACGCGCGGTGCGCTCACGGGACGATCGTGCACCACTCCCCAGCTGCGACACAACACCCGTAACAATGCCCACCTGTCTCCTGCGCTCTGCGTCCAATCACAGCTCCCGCGGGGCCACACCTCCGTTCCGCCTCTCACTTTCATTGCTCCAGTCCTCCTATTTAATCTCTGCTTGCTCAGTTACACATTGCTGAGCATAGACCATAGTAGCCTTGTGTTCCTACATTCCTGCTTTGCCTTGCGCCTTGCCTCTCTTGCTTTCAGTTTGACCTCATGTGTACCGACACGGCTAGACTCTTGGACGCTCTCTGTATAACGACCCCAGCTTGCCCTCGACTACCTGCATCTCTCCATCCCTGACCACGGATATAGGACATTCTTTTAACCCACCAGCTCCAACCCTCGACCTCGGCACAACGGACATCTACCGTTACTGGCTCCTCCCCATGACCGCGGCAAGTATCTGGACTACCCTCTCTCTCCAACCCCGACCCGGGTACGCTGACAATCCAGGCGTGCCTCCACTGCTGTGGGTGCGCAGTTTCTACTTTCCCACCTCAGTACCGGGGGTCCGCCTTGTTCGTGGTGAGTGCAAGGGTCACAATTAGAGAGGGTTGGGGTTCCTTACAATGCATCTGATCTCAGACGCGCTATTAGAGAGGGTTGGGGCTCCTTTGAATGCATCTGATCTCAGACGAGCTATTAGAGAAAGTTGGGATTCCTTACAATGCAGATTTCAGACGCGCTGTTAGAGAGGGTTGGGGCTCCTTACAATGTATTTGATCAATGCATTGTAAGGAACCCCAACCCTCTCTAGTGTGTATTTGTGAACTGTAAGGTGCTTGACTAATACACTGGAAGAATATCATTGTTTTCGATTAAAAATATCAAAGAATGTGTTACTTTAACGAGCGCTTTCTCTTTTTTTGAATCTCCAATATACTATTTGCCAAGTGGGACTGATGAAATCACCAAAAACTACTGTAGCAGGTCCCCTTTGGTTGTCAATACGTTACTTTGAAGTGGAAGGGAGAGACCTACTGAGGCCAATATACTAAGCATCGCAAACTGAGCGGGGGGAGGGGTGGAGGGTTTCGGCGCATGTCAAACTTCAATTGCACTCGTGTACTAAGTTCAAATTTCTCCATCTGCGCCCAGCCCCAAAATACTGTTTAGCGCACAGAAATGGATTGCACTTGGTGTATAAAAGTCAATGGTACATACTAATATCTATATAAATATATACAGTGTTCGACAAATCACCCAAAAATCTACTCGCCCAACCAAAAAATCTACTCGCCACCTAGTCCCGCCCCCAACCCCGCCCCTAGTCCCGCCCCCAACCCCGCCCCCAACCCCGCTTTAAAATAAAACATATGAATAAAATCCATTTAAATGACAAATATATTTATTGTATTACATTATACTACAATTAGCCCTTGTTACGTGTGTGTGTGTGTGTGTGTGTCTGTGTAAATGTCGATCTAGAAATAAAAGCCAGGTGTGAATGACTAGTTTCCTGCACCCCTTAATCAGTGTCTGGATGCCCCCGCTTCACAATATCTAAAGCAGAACCCCCATTCACCTGCGCTCCGGCGTCATGACGTCACGTTGCCCTAGTAACGTGACGTCACATGACCTCACAGCGTCATTTTGATGCCGCGTTGCCATGGCGACGCAGGAAGGAAGCCGCCGGAGCCTAGGTAAGTGAAGGTTTACAGAGGCCCTGCAGCTCCCCCGGCACTTAATTTAAGTGCCTTCGGGAAGCGCGCGGGGCCTCTGTAAACCCCATGCCCCCCAGACGGCAGTCTTGCGCCCCGCGTGGGGGTTGCGCCCCCCAGTTTGCGCACCGCTGTTCTAGAAATCCAATCGGATAAGGCTCTTTCTGCACGCTTTTGCACAACTCCCAGCTACTAGAATATCCCCCTGTGTCTATCCAAGAGGAGGTTTTAGTGTACTGACAAAAAACATCCCAAAATAAATTGTAATTAAGGCTGCGAGGTGTCACTGTATATAGAACATAGATCCAGTAGCACTCTCATTGTAAAAGACTCATCTCTATCCCCCCACAAATAAGCAGGGGGACCCATTCAAAGCCCATAATGTGTATGTCTGAAGCATTAAAGCAAAGTGCAGTGCTGTACCAAAGTAGTAGTTTAGTTTAGACTGCCCTTGAATGGAGTTGAACACTTCCCCAGTGCTGGAATTAGACATAAAAGGTCTATGCAGCAACATAGAGTAATTGTGTTTAGACGCATGGCTCTATTTTTTGGAGCAGAGCCGCAGCATATATACTGTAAGAACAGTTTCTTACTTCTGACGCGGTATGTTAGACTTATGGCACTTCAGATATGGAGGATTGTTTTGGGCAAATAAAAGGTTAAAAAAAAGTATCAGAGAAATGCAACTTGTGACGCATCTCATTTTAATCTGTGCACCATGTAACTGCCCCCAACTCATCCTACTCACTCTCCCCAAGGTGCAAATTGGGGCAGAGACGCAGAATGTGATACATCTGATTATAATCTGTGCACCATGTAACTCCCCCCAACTCCTTCTACTGACTCTCCCCAAGGTGCAAGCTGGGGCAGAGACGCAGACTGCGATACATCTCATTATAATCTGTGTGCCATGTAACTCCTCCCCAACTCCTCCTACTGACTCTCCCCAAGGTGCATGCTGGGGCAGAGACGCAGACTGTGATACATCTCATTATAATCTGTGATACTTTATCTTGCCATGAAGTCAATGCATTTGAACCCAGTGATACAGTATGTTGATCCCACTGCTGTCAGTGGCACTGTCCATATGTGTACTTGTGTCACCCAATGTATGTAATACAATGTATCACAGTAGCTGTGATTTTTATGACTGCTACTCAAGTTAACCACTTCTCAACCACTTGAAATTAAATGTCAACAGTAGCTGATTTCTCTATTATGACATCACGAGACAGTATCATTGAGCCTCCTAGGAGATGCCAGCAGCAGTGTTCTGTAATGACATCATGGAATCGCCTTAGAGACTGAGATAAATACACAAATGTAAACTTGTTTGTGCGTGACTTGAATTAGTTCCCGAAGGAAACCGTTAGTTTTGTGGACATCTCAGAGATAGGAAAAGAGTGGCGCTGTACAGAGAGACTAATTATCTCCACCTTAACTCTGTATCATGGCAGGTAGGAAGCAACGTGACCTTTACATACCCAAAAAGAAATGGATAATATCTATATTTCTGAACTGTTTACTTTCACAATGTTTTATGGGGTACAGAACAGATAACATGACTCCTATCAATGGATGGGAGAAAGAAGACGGATGGGGTGGGGGGCGGGGGGGAGGGACGGAGGTAGACAACACCCAGGGGGGTTAGGTACCTGGCCTTAATTGGATAATATTTTTTTTTATAAATGTCAAAACTGATTTATTATAGATACATACACACATATTTGTTTTATTGTATTTACTTTTATATCTGGCTTGTAATTCAAAATCTTAAATGATTTGAACAGTAATGTATAGAAAAGAACACATGTACTGTATACATAAATGTCAAAGCGGCAAACGTCTATGGGATCTATGGGATAGTAAAAAAAGACACAGGAACCTTAGTGTATACAGTAGGATTAGTTATGTATAAGGCATGCTTTTTCCTTGCCCTAAGTTTAGGTCAATAACTATTGGACCAATTCTACACCGTGGGGTGTAATGTTCGACTACTTTCAGCCATATCCTTAAATTATTGTCTACAGCAGTGTTTTTCAACCACGGATCCTAGGAACCCTAGGATTCCCCGGGCATCCCTAAAGGGTTCGCTGTAATTTTTAGGTCATTTTAAAATTGTACTTAATACAGAAGAATTTACAGTACAATGCATCTTATCTCAAACGCGCTATTGGAGAGGGTTGGGGTTCCTTACAATGCATCTGATCTCAGACGCGCTATTAGAGAGGGTTGGGGCTCCTTACAATGCATCTGATCTCAGAAGCGCTATTAGAGAGGATTGGGGTTCCTCACACTTCATCTGATCTCAGACGCACTATTAGATAGGGTTGGGGTATATTACAATGCATCTCATCTTAGACTCGTTGTTAGAGAGGGTTGGGGTCCCTCAGAATTTCACATATGGTTCCTTAACCAAAAAAAGGTTGGAAACCACTACTCTACAGTAATACAAAGGCCCCAAAAAAGACAAAGCCACAAAACGAGGGCAGAATCTGCCACTTGATTTACAGATATAGCTGACCTGAGTGCTCCTCCAGATACCTCAATATACCAGACGTCTCAGAATACCACACCATAATATTACCACAAAATACTACAGTAGGAACAGGCAATTTTTATGTTTTTATTTTTATTTTTAAAGATCCAGTTCCGAAAGCTATGGTACATCTATATTTGTCATTGTGTTCATAGGTGGACATGAAAGCAGGTGATGGACTGCACAAGTTTTATATGCCAGTTGCCACTTTGTGTTGAAAACTACCTAGAAATAGTTTTCTGTCTGTGTTACATCCCAACACATCATATATGTATATGTATATGTATAAATATATATCTATATATATATTTATAGATTAAACCCCATATATTGAGCTAAAATGTACGGGTGCTCTGGTGTTTCAATACATAGCAATGCTATAGAAGGCAATCATGGAGCTTGCTTAAAAATGTATTTAAATATTGAAACTTCTGACCACTATTGATCAGAGTAGTGGTATATAACATTGATAATCAAATAAATGTGTTTTCCCAGCAAGCCATTATCCCTGTTAGTGCTTGCTATTCATAACAAAACAAAGACCACCAAAAACTTTATTCAAAACCAGAACCAAAACCCCAAATATTTTAAAGGCAAAATAAAAATACCAAGCCAAGTGAGCATCTCTATGTATTTCATATGTATTTGATATCAAGAATATCTTTTAGCAGGTCTGTTAAAGCAGTCCTAACCCCCCAAAGTCAGGCTTTCAGGATATCCCAGCTTCAGCGGAGGTGGCTCAATCCGTCCCTGCTTCAGCACAGCTCGCTCAATCAGTCCCTGCTTCAGCACAGGTGACTCAATCAGAGGCTGATTGAGTGATTGGGCCACCTGTGCTAAAGCTGGAATATCCTGAAAAGTTGACCTATTGTGGGGGGTTTGATGACTGGAGTTGAGTCCCCGTGTGTTAAAGAAATGTGCCTTGATTGTGCTTTTCTGGCCCTTCACTTTTACCTTTCTTCCTTACAGATCAGTTTTTAAATTCCTCTGCTGTGAACCCTCCACCGACCTGCAGTGCTCCTGCAGTCACCACTGCTTACCCTTCATGGAGCAACAGCTTCCACCCAGTAGGGAGGAATACAGAAGTCTACAGACATGGGGCCCAAGGCATGATTTTGCAACAAGGGTCTGCAGGAACACCAATGTATCTACAGCAGATCCCACAGGCAACACGCGCTTACCCTCGTGTATCGGACATGAACGGAGGATTCTACCACAATGCTACAGGAGGATACACAGGATTTGCAGGACAGGTTAGGGGAGAAGCCACAACGCAGCCTGTTACTTTCCGTCCCAACACACATTTGGAAAGACGTGCTACAATAGGGCCTTGTATAATGGCCACCCAGTATGCACAACTTCAGCAGCCACCATTCATACCCCTTAGAGGAATGCAGACCTTACAAGGTGAGATATGGAGAATCTTTACTAATCATTGTTCAAAATCTTCTCCTTGACCGATACCATTACCTGTTATAAAGATCTTTAATTACGGTCATTCGCCACTGTAGTGTTACAAATATATAGAACTCTACAGTATGTAGTCCTCGCCAATACTGAAGGGATTAAGCATGTGTTTGCTTTTCTTCCTTTGTGTTATTATGTACAATGTGTTGGTATTTATGATAATTGATTATTTCTCCTTTTTGATTTTGTTACAGTGTGTCAGACCTCGCTTGGAGCCCAACATATTTCCCAGGCCAGTTTAATTACACAAGGAGCAGTTCAGCTTGCTGCTAATGAAAAAAGTGAACCATCTCTAATGTACCCAACTCAACCAGCTCGGAAGCTGAGCCACCTCTCAAAGTTACATATTGATGTGCAAAGCAACAAAGAGTTATATGTGCCAGTGTGGAAAAGGGGTGGGTTAAAAGATATGGCGAAGAGATCTTCAGAGGTGAAGGCCCCCTCACATATTGCTCAGAAGGTTCGTAATAACGTGCTGAGTTCAGTGAAGACTGAGTGTCCGTCAAAGTCTGAGGGGGTACCAAAGTGCTCCAAAGTGGAAACAAAGAAGAAAAAGATCCTTTATTCAGCTGCAAAGGATCAAGTCCCTCAAACTGCACTGCAAAAGAAGGTAAAACCAATGTCAAAGCCAGTAAATCATTCTTCTGCTCCTATACCAGGGAAGTCACCCCATGGCCCACAATCTGGTGACGAGGCTGTTCTGTTAAAAAAGATGAAACGTGTTTGTCTCTCAGGTGCCCACATTTCCAATAAGGTATCTGAAAAGATGCAGCAAAGCCGTGAAGGTACAATGGATGCAAAGACACCTGCTGTTACTCATATTAATCCTAAACTGAAGAAAACTCAGGAGATAGGGATCAAACGTAAAGATGCAAAGACTCCTGCAGTTACTCATAGTCCTGAGCGGAAGACACCTCAGGAGATGGGGATCAAACGTAAATATGCAAAAACTCCTGCAGTTACTCATAGTCCTGAGCGGAAGACACCTCAGGAGATGGGGATCAAACTTAAAAATGCAAAGACTCCTGCAGTTACTCATTGTCCTGAGCGGAAGACACCTCAGGAGATCGGGATCAAACGTAAATATGCAAAAACACCTGCTGTTACTCATAGTCCTGAGCGGAAGACACCTCAGGAGATGGGGATCAAATGTAAAGATGCAAAGTCTCCTGCAGTTACTCATAGTCCTGAGCGGAAGACACCTCAAGAGATGGGGATCAAACGTAAACAGAACAGCAATATTAAGCAGCTAGTGAAGAAAACAAAGAACCAGACCAGCGTTTTCAGTTTTGAGCAAGCGCTGGCTTGTGGTACTGATAATAACCCCAAAGCTCTCAAAAGAAAAAGTGCTAATCAGCCTGGAGTGAATTCAGAAGTTCTTGGGAAGGGCAAGAAGTCATTGGAACCTTCTGAACAAGGAAAGGTGAAAGCCCATCACAGCAACCTCAGCCTCCAAATGATTAACTCTGTTCAAGTATTTCACCCATTGGGTAAAAAAGCAGGTCCCACAGGTCCAGGGGCACCCGCAGAATCCATTACACTTGGAAATAAGCTTGGACCAATGCAAGGACGCCAAAGCCAGACTTCTGCTTCTCATGTTCAGTGGTCTCTTACTGATGCGATTAAAAGGTTCATGGCCAAAAAACAGGACAGTATTTCTGGAATTAAAGGTGTCGGTATTAATGCCAGGCCTAGGCTATTTAAAATACATGAGTACACAAGACCTGACATTAAAACCAGTGAAATCAAACAACATGGGGAAAACAAAGCTTCAGTTATAGAGAATCCCAAACACTTCCCAGTGATATCCATAGAACAGGAAGCTGCAGTAAGATGCATTGAAAAGGTGAGCCAAACCACTATCCCCATTCCAGCTCCTGGCATTAAAACCAGTGAAATCAAACAACGTGGGGAAAACAAAGCTTCAGTTATAGAGAATCCCAAACACTTCCCAGTGATATCCATAGAACGGAAAGCTGCAGTGACATGCATTAAAAAGGTCAGCCAAACCACTATCCCCATTCAAGCTCCTTTCAACCAGAAGCACCAGCTTTCTAACCTGCAGCTTCCTATCAATGTACCCAGCAGAGTGGACAACTTCACTCCATCCTTCTGTCAACAGCCTCTCCAAGAGCTTGAGGTTTCCATACCTATTCCACCAGAACAGAGAGAGGAGAGAGAGGCTATGAAAAGGAAATCACAACTGGAGAGGGAGTAAGCCTGTCAACATACCTCCAAGGGGAGGCTACAGTGCTTTGTTCAGAGGCAGAAGGATCATAACATCTCTAAACGTTACGGATACCCACCATCCAGACTTATTTCCCCCATGAGATACTTAAGCCCTAAAAAAACAAAAAAAAACCCTGACTAATCTGTAACTGATGCCAAGCTCTGTGACTATCTGTAAATAAGATTTATATTTATAAGTCAGTTTGTAACATATTTTACTAAGAATATATTTAAAACTCTTCAATAAAATGTATCTATTTTCAATTGAACTCTTTATTTACTAAAGAAACTATTTACAAATGCCAAGGGTTATTGAAATTCTGCAAATTAACTTTAGATTACCCTCTTGATGATACGAGAGAGAGAGAGAGAGAGAGAGAGAGAGAGAGAGAGAGAGAGAGAGAGAGAGAGAGAGAGAGAGAGAGAGAGAGAGAGATAAGTAAGTCGGACCCCACTTATGAGAGAGAAACAGATAAATATTTAACTATATGCTTTGTCATGTTGTATGTTGTATGTATGTATGTACTGTATGTCTTTATTTATATAGCGCCATTTATGTAGAAAGCGCTTCACCGCAGTAATACACGTGACAATCATATAAATAATACAAATAACAGATCATGGGAATAAGTGCTTCAGACATAAAAGTAACATTTAGGAAAAGGAGTCCCTGCTCTGAAGAGCTTACAATCTAATTGGTAGGTAGAACATACAGAGACAGTAGGACGGCGTTCTGGTAAGTGCGTCTGCAATGGGCCAAGCTTTTTGTATGCGGTCTATAGTATCAGCCTCGGAGCTACTCACATGCTTCTTTAAGCAGATGTGTTAGAATGTGGGTCTTAAAGGTGGATAGAGAAGGTGCTAGTCGGGTATTGATGGGAAGGGCACTCCAGAGGTGAGGGCAGTCAGTGAGAAAGGTTTAAGGCGAGAGAGGGCTTTAGATACAAAAGGGGTAGATAGAAGACATCATTGGGCGGATCGCAAGAGTCGGGATGGTGCATAGCGAGAAATTAGAGCTGAGCTGTAAGGAGGGGCAGAAGAGTGTAAAGCTTTAAAAGTGAGGAGGAGAATTGAGTGTGAGATACGGGATTTGATAGGAAGCCAGGAGAGGGATTTCAGCAGGGGAGACGCTGAGACAGATTTAGGAAAGAGTAGAGTGATTCTGGCAGCAGCGTTTAGGATAGATTGTAGGGGAGACAGGTGAGAGGCAGTAAGACCGGACAGCAGAAGGTTCCAGTATTTGAGATGGTAGAGAATGAGGGTCTGTGTCAGAGTTTTAGCTGTCGAGCAACAGTGGAAGGGTGTATCTTGCGGAAGAAAAAACGACAGGTTTAGCTACCTTTTGAATGTGAGAGAGGAGTCTGTGACCCCCAGGGCAGCGTGCTTGGGCTACTGCATGTATAGTAGTTCTTCCAACAGTAATGTGGAAGGTGGTAGTAGGGCCAGGTTTGGCATGAAATATAAGGAGTTCTGTTTTTGACATGTTAAATTTAAGTCGGCGGAGGATCATGTTGCATTGGGCTTCTCTTCCTTGTGTTTATATTGTACAATGTCACATACCCAGTAGCACTCCTTAAGACAAATATATATGGTGAGGTGGGTCTGGGGTTGAGTTTACATGGGTTTGTGTGCGCAGATTTAAATTGTTTGGAGGTCTGTGACTCCTCCCCGTTTCCAAACTTACTCTGCCCACCTTTAAAGCAGCAGTCCAAGCTGTCGTTTAAAAAAAAAAAATCCCTTTGATATGTGCATCAATACAATCCACACATTGATAAGTAATTAGCTAAGTTGCGATTGATCGGTGAAGATTCGGCTCGGGGGTTGACTAAATGGTTGCCAGTGCAGCAGAAGAGGACCAAAAATGCAAAGTTCTCTGGGGTGATCATGTGACCAGGCAGTCACTGGATACAATTGAGTTTTGCACAGCTAGGGAGAGGGCAGTGTTCAAAAAAAGGGGGGGGGGGGGTTGCCAGAGCCTGTTTCAAAATAGGAAGGGGATGTGACTTTGTAAATGGTTGCTATAGAAACAAAAAATGATTGTTACATTATGATACATTAAAATTTTAATTCAGAGTTGTTTAAAAAAAAGTACTACTACTAGTAGCATTATACTAAAAAATAATACAGATGCACAGTAATACCCTCTATAGATATACCAAGAATTGTTAAGTGTGAGTGTGTGTGTGAGTTTATGACATGTGGAAGGAAGGTGGAGGGGTGAGAGTCATGGCGAGGGGAGGGGGGTGAAGGAGAGACATGGTGAGGGGAGGGGGGTGAAAGAGACATGGCGAGGGGAGGAGGGTGAAAGAGAGACATAGGTAGGGGGTGATATAGAGACATGGGAATGGGTTTAAAAGAGAGACATGGGGAGGGGTGAAAGAGACATGGGGAGTGGGTGAAAGAGACATGGGGAGTGGGTGAAAGAGTCATGGGGAGCGGCGGTGAAGAGACATGGGAACAGGGGTAAAGAGACATGGGGAGCAGGGGTGAAGAGACATGGGAGCAGGGGTGAAGAGACATTGGGAGGGGAGGGTGAAAGAGACATGGGGAGGTGATCGAGAGACATTTAGAGGGGGGGTGATAGAGAGACATTTGGAGGGGGGGGATGATAGAGAAACACGGGGAGGGGGTGCAAGAGACATAGAGAGGGGGGTGAAAGAGAGCCATGGGGTGGGGCGTGAAAAAGAGACATGGGGAGAGGGGTGAAAGAGACATGGGGAGGGAGGCGATAGAGAGACATGGGGGGATGAAAGAGACATGGGGAGGGGGGGTGAAAGAAAGCCATGGGGAGGGTGGGTCCATGATCCTCAGTTGCTGGAAGAGTGGGCCCGGGTGAGTAGTTTTTTCTTCTTCACAGGTCCGGGAGATGTTGATCAGACGGCTTCTTAGGGTCAAATAAGACATGACAGACCTTATATAAGGCCTGTGACATCACATTTGACTGAAAAATGATATATCCACCAATCTAATTGGTGGATGTACCATGTGATGGCTTCCATTTTATTTTTTGGCAGAAATGACATCATCTTAAGTGATTGGATAATAAAGGAACTATTGGATCTCAATATAAATGTAGAAAATATGCAGGGCCAAAGCTATGACAATGCTGCAAATATGCGGGGAAAGCATAATGGAGTTCAAAGACATGTTGAACATGAACCCACGTGCGTTTTATGTACCATGTAGTTCTCATTATTTGAACCTAGTGGTTAACAACACTGCCAAACCCAATATAGGTGCCATTTAATTTTTGGGCTTAATTCAACCGTTGTATAATTTCTTCCCCAGGTCCACCAACAGATAAATCATTCTTTTAAAATCCTTACCCAATTTAACACTAAAGAGAGTCTGTGAAACATGTTGGGAGCCTCGTATTGATGCAGTTAGACCAATTCGATACCACCTGGGAGCGCTCTATGTTGCATTAGTGTATATTAAAGAAGATGTGACATTTAAAAGTGAACATCATGGCCCCCAGAGTAGAGCTGTTGCGTACACTCTCGCAAAATGTATTTGTGACTATAAATTCATATGTTGTGTAATATTTTGGTATGACATATTAAGTACAATCAATCCAGTGAACAAGCAGTCTATAAACTATGACAAAAACAAGTCCAAAGACCAAATCTGGGGCTCCAAAAAACAATCCCAACAGTAGATTTTGGGCCCTGTTTGTTTAAATCAAAAACACTACAGTAATGTCCAAGCCTTTGTCTCATAAATAGAGAGGTATCCTTACCAACTCCACTTATAAATGGTGTAAATGATCAGTCTAGGGGTTTACAGTATATACATGTAGAAAAGATGGCGCCTAGCTGGTTATGCTCTGTTATTGAGCTATCACAAATCAGCTGTAAATGTTCACATGGAATGGCACCTAGTTAACTTTTTAAATCAATAACTGTAGACTTGCTAGTCGGCCAATATCATAGACTCTATCCTCAATAATAACAAAGTTCATTACAAGCGACTCTACGGAAAAACTCTTCGCCAGGCCATTTTGGATGACACCAAAGGAGATTATGAAACCAAAGGGTGCATCAGTTCAATCCTGCTCCTGTGGGTTGCTGCAGGGCACCTTTTGGTGTGTTGTTCGCTAGGGAGATAGTACAAAGTGAAAAATGTGCGATGCACAACCGGAACGAAAAAATAAATGAACTGGAGAGAGTGTACAGTAACTACACAATTTGCTTTTAATAACTCATCTAATCAAATGACCGGCAACAAAAGCGCGCGCACACAGAGGTTTTCAAACATCTCTATGGAGCTTGGTCCCACCCCCCGTTCGTGTCACGTGTCACTCACGCGCGGCGCGCTCACGGGACGATCGTGCACCACTCCCCAGCTGCGACACAACACCCGTAACAATGCCCACCTGTCTCCTGCGCTCTGCGTCCAATCACAGCTCCCGCGGGGCCACACCTCCGTTCCGCCTCTCACTTTCATTGCTCCAGTCCTCCTATTTAATCTCTGCTTGCTCAGTTACACATTGCTGAGCATAAACCATAGTAGCCTTGTGTTCCTACATTCCTGCTGTGCCTTGTGCCTTGCCTCTCTTGCTTTCAGTTTGACCTCATGTGTACCGACACGGCTAGACTCTTGGACGCTCTCTGTATAACGACCCCAGCTTGCCCTCGACTACCTGCATCTCTCCATCCCTGACCACGGATATAGGACATTCTTTTAACCCACCAGCTCCAACCCTCGACCTCGGCACAACGGACATCTACCGTTACTGGCTCCTCCCCATGACCGCGGCAAGTATCTGGACTACCCTCTCTCTCCAACCCCGACCCGGCTACGCTGACAATCCAGGCGTGCCTCCACTGCTGTGGGTGCGCAGTTTCTACTTTCCCACCTCAGTACCGGGGGTCCGCCTTGTTCGTGGTGAGTGCAAGGGTCACAATTAGAGAGGGTTGGGGTTCCTTACAATGCATCTGATCTCAGACGCGCTATTAGAGAGGGTTGGGGCTCCTTTGAATGCATCTGATCTCAGACGCGCTATTAGAGAAAGTTGGGATTCCTTACAATGCAGATTTCAGACGCGCTGTTAGAGAGGGTTGGGGCTCCTTACAATGTATTTGATCAATGCATTGTAAGGAACCCCAACCCTCTCTAGTGTGTATTTGTGAACTGTAAGGTGCTTGACTAATACACTGGAAGAATATCATTGTTTTCGATTAAAAATATCAAAGAATGTGTTACTTTAACGAGCGCTTTCTCTTTTTTTGAATCTCCAATATACTATTTGCCAAGTGGGACTGATGAAATCACCAAAAACTACTGTAGCAGGTCCCCTTTGGTTGTCAATACGTTACTTTGAAGTGGAAGGGAGAGACCTACTGAGGCCAATATACTAAGCATCGCAAACTGAGCGGGGGGAGGGGTGGAGGGTTTCGGCGCATGTCAAACTTCAATTGCACTCGTGTACTAAGTTCAAATTTCTCCATCTGCGCCCAGCCCCAAAATACTGTTTAGCGCACAGAAATGGATTGCACTTGGTGTATAAAAGTCAATGGTACATACTAATATCTATATAAATATATACAGTGTTCGACAAATCACCCAAAAATCTACTCGCCCAACCAAAAAATCTACTCGCCACCTAGTCCCGCCCCCAACCCCACCCCTAGTCCCGCCCCCAACCCCGCCCCCAACCCCGCATTAAAATAAAACATATGAATAAAATCCATTTAAATGACAAATATATTTATTGTATTACATTATACTACAATTAGCCCTTGTTACGTGTGTGTGTGTGTGTGTCTGTGTAAATGTCGATCTAGAAATAAAAGCCAGGTGTGAATGACTAGTTTCCTGCACCCTTAATCAGTGTCTGGATGCCCCCGCTTCACAATATCTAAAGCAGAACCCCCATTCACCTGCGCTCCGGCGTCATGACGTCACGTTGCCCTAGTAACGTGACGTCACATGACCTCACAGCGTCATTTTGATGCCGCGTTGCCATGGCGACGCAGGAAGGAAGCCGCCGGAGCCTAGGTAAGTGAAGGTTTACAGAGGCCCTGCAGCTCCCCCGGCACTTAATTTAAGTGCCTTCGGGAAGCGCGCGGGGCCTCTGTAAACCCCACGCCCCCCAGACGGCAGTCTTGCGCCCCGCGTGGGGGTCGCGCCCCCCAGTTTGCGCACCGCTGTTCTAGAAATCCAATCGGATAAGGCTCTTTCTGCACGCTTTTGCACAACTCCCAGCTACTAGAATATCCCCCTGTGTCTATCCAAGAGGAGGTTTTAGTGTACTGACAAAAAACATCCCAAAATAAATTGTAATTAAGGCTGCGAGGTGTCACTGTATATAGAACATAGATCCAGTAGCACTCTCATTGTAAAAGACTCATCTCTATCCCCCCACAAATAAGCAGGGGGACCCATTCAAAGCCCATAATGTGTATGTCTGAAGCATTAAAGCAAAGTGCAGTGCTGTACCAAAGTAGTAGTTTAGTTTAGACTGCCCTTGAATGGAGTTGAACACTTCCCCAGTGCTGGAATTAGACATAAAAGGTCTATGCAGCAACATAGAGTAGTTGTGTTTAGACGCATGGCTCTATTTTTTGGAGCAGAGCCGCAGCATATATACTGTAAGAACAGTTTCTTACTTCTGACGCGGTATGTTAGACTTATGGCACTTCAGATATGGAGGATTGTTTTGGGCAAATAAAAGGTTAAAAAAAAGTATCAGAGAAATGCAACTTGTGACGCATCTCATTTTAATCTGTGCACCATGTAACTGCCCCCAACTCATCCTACTCACTCTCCCCAAGGTGCAAATTGGGGCAGAGACGCAGAATGTGATACATCTGATTATAATCTGTGCACCATGTAACTCCCCCCAACTCCTTCTACTGACTCTCCCCAAGGTGCAAGCTGGGGCAGAGACGCAGACTGTGATACATCTCATTATAATCTGTGTGCCATGTAACTCCTCCCCAACTCCTCCTACTGACTCTCCCCAAGGTGCATGCTGGGGCAGAGACGCAGACTGTGATACATCTCATTATAATCTGTGATACTTTATCTTGCCATGAAGTCAATGCATTTGAACCCAGTGATACAGTATGTTGATCCCACTGCTGTCAGTGGCACTGTCCATATGTGTACTTGTGTCACCCAATGTATGTAATACAATGTATCACAGTAGCTGTGATTTTTATGACTGCTACTCAAGTTAACCACTTCTCAACCACTTGAAATTAAATGTCAACAGTAGCTGATTTCTCTATTATGACATCACGAGACAGTATCATTGAGCCTCCTAGGAGATGCCAGCAGCAGTGTTCTGTAATGACATCATGGAATCGCCTTAGAGACTGAGATAAATACACAAATGTAAACTTGTTTGTGCGTGAGTTGAATTAGTTCCCGAAGGAAACCGTTAGTTTTGTGGACATCTCAGAGATAGGAAAAGAGTGGCGCTGTACAGAGAGACTAATTATCTCCACCTTAACTCTGTATCATGGCAGGTAGGAAGCAACGTGACCTTTACATACCCAAAAAGAAATGGATAATATCTATATTTCTGAACTGTTTACTTTCACAATGTTTTATGGGGTACAGAACAGATAACATGACTCCTATCAATGGATGGGAGAAAGAAGACGGATGGGGTGGGGGGCGGGGGGGAGGGACGGAGGTAGACAACACCCAGGGGGGTTAGGTACCTGGCCTTAATTGGATAATATTTTTTTTTATAAATGTCAAAACTGATTTATTATAGATACATACACACATATTTGTTTTATTGTATTTACTTTTATATCTGGCTTGTAATTCAAAATCTTAAATGATTTGAACAGTAATGTATAGAAAAGAACACATGTACTGTATACATAAATGTCAAAGCGGCAAACGTCTATGGGATCTATGGGATAGTAAAAAAAGACACAGGAACCTTAGTGTATACAGTAGGATTAGTTATGTATAAGGCATGCTTTTTCCTTGCCCTAAGTTTAGGTCAATAACTATTGGACCAATTCTACACCGTGGGGTGTAATGTTCGACTACTTTCAGCCATATCCTTAAATTATTGTCTACAGCAGTGTTTTTCAACCATGGATCCTAGGAACCCTAGGATTCCCCGGGCATCCCTAAAGGGTTCGCTGTAATTTTTAGGTCATTTTAAAATTGTACTTAATACAGAAGAATTTACAGTACAATGCATCTTATCTCAAACGCGCTATTGGAGAGGGTTGGGGTTCCTTACAATGCATCTGATCTCAGACGCGCTATTAGAGCGGGTTGGGGCTCCTTACAATGCATCTGATCTCAGAAGCGCTATTAGAGAGGATTGGGGTTCCTCACACTTCATCTGATCTCAGACGCACTATTAGATAAGGTTGGGGTATATTACAATGCATCTCATCTTAGACTCGTTGTTAGAGAGGGTTGGGGTCCCTCAGAATTTCACATATGGTTCCTTAACCAAAAAAAGGTTGGAAACCACTACTCTACAGTAATACAAAGGCCCCAAAAAAGACAAAGCCACAAAACGAGGGCAGAATCTGCCACTTGATTTACAGATATAGCTGACCTGAGTGCTCCTCCAGATACCTCAATATACCAGACGTCTCAGAATACCACACCATAATATTACCACAAAATACTACAGTAGGAACAGGCAATTTTTATGTTTTTATTTTTATTTTTAAAGATCCAGTTCCGAAAGCTATGGTACATCTATATTTGTCATTGTGTTCATAGGTGGACATGAAAGCAGGTGATGGACTGCACAAGTTTTATATGCCAGTTGCCACTTTGTGTTGAAAACTACCTAGAAATAGTTTTCTGTCTGTGTTACATCCCAACACATCATATATGTATATGTATATGTATAAATATATATCTATATATATATTTATAGATTAAACCCCATATATTGAGCTAAAATGTACGGGTGCTCTGGTGTTTCAATACATAGCAATGCTATAGAAGGCAATCATGGAGCTTGCTTAAAAATGTATTTAAATATTGAAACTTCTGACCACTATTGATCAGAGTAGTGGTATGTAACATTGATAATCAAATAAATGTGTTTTCCCAGCAAGCCATTATCCCTGTTAGTGCTTGCTATTCATAACAAAACAAAGACCACCAAAAACTTTATTCAAAACCAGAACCAAAACCCCAAATATTTTAAAGGCAAAATAAAAATACCAAGCCAAGTGAGCATCTCTATGTATTTCATATGTATTTGATATCAAGAATATCTTTTAGCAGGTCTGTTAAAGCAGTCCTAACCCCCCAAATTCAGGCTTTCAGGATATCCCAGCTTCAGCGGAGGTGGCTCAATCCGTCCCTGCTTCAGCACAGCTCGCTCAATCAGTCCCTGCTTCAGCACAGGTGACTCAATCAGAGGCTGATTGAGTGATTGGGCCACCTGTGCTAAAGCTGGAATATCCTGAAAAGTTGACCTATTGTGGGGGGTTTGATGACTGGAGTTGAGTCCCCGTGTGTTAAAGAAATGTGCCTTGATTGTGCTTTTCTGGCCCTTCACTTTTACCTTTCTTCCTTACAGATCAGTTTTTAAATTCCTCTGCTGTGAACCCTCCACCGACCTGCAGTGCTCCTGCAGTCACCACTGCTTACCCTTCATGGAGCAACAGCTTCCACCCAGTAGGGAGGAATACAGAAGTCTACAGACATGGGGCCCAAGGCATGATTTTGCAACAAGGGTCTGCAGGAACACCAATGTATCTACAGCAGATCCCACAGGCAACACGCGCTTACCCTCGTGTATCGGACATGAACGGAGGATTCTACCACACTGCTACAGGAGGATACACAGGATTTGCAGGACAGGTTAGGGGAGAAGCCACAACGCAGCCTGTTACTTTCCGTCCCAACACACATTTGGAAAGACGTGCTACAATAGGGCCTTATATAATGGCCACCCAGTATGCACAACTTCAGCAGCCACCATTCATACCCCTTAGAGGAATGCAGACCTTACAAGGTGAGATATTGAGAATCTTTACTAATCATTGTTCAAAATCTTCTCCTTGACCGATACCATTACCTGTTATAAAGATCTTTAATTACGGTCATTCGCCACTGTAGTGTTACAAATATATAGAACTCTACAGTATGTAGTCCTCGCCAATACTGAAGGGATTAAGCATGTGTTTGCTTTTCTTCCTTTGTGTTATTATGTACAATGTGTTGGTATTTATGATAATTGATTATTTCTCCTTTTTGATTTTGTTACAGTGTGTCAGACCTCGCTTGGAGCCCAACATATTTCCCAGGCCAGTTTAATTACACAAGGAGCAGTTCAGCTTGCTGCTAATGAAAAAAGTGAACCACCTCTAATGTACCCAACTCAACCAGCTCGGAAGCTGAGCCACCTCTCAAAGTTACATATTGATGTGCAAAGCAACAAAGAGTTATATGTGCCAGTGTGGAAAAGGGGTGGGTTAAAAGATATGGCGAAGAGATCTTCAGAGGTGAAGGCCCCCTCACATATTGCTCAGAAGGTTCGTAATAACGTGCTGAGTTCAGTGAAGACTGAGTGTCCGTCAAAGTCTGAGGGGGTACCAAAGTGCTCCAAAGTGGAAACAAAGAAGAAAAAGATCCTTTATTCAGCTGCAAAGGATCAAGTCCCTCAAACTGCACTGCAAAAGAAGGTAAAACCAATGTCAAAGCCAGTAAATCATTCTTCTGCTCCTATACCAGGGAAGTCACCCCATGGCCCACAGTCTGGTGACGAGGCTGTTCTGTTAAAAAAGATGAAACGTGTTTGTCTCTCAGGTGCCCACATTTCCAATAAGGTATCTGAAAAGATGCAGCAAAGCCGTGAAGGTACAATGGATGCAAAGACACCTGCTGTTACTCATATTAATCCTAAACTGAAGAAAACTCAGGAGATAGGGATCAAACGTAAAGATGCAAAGACTCCTGCAGTTACTCATAGTCCTGAGCGGAAGACACCTCAGGAGATGGGGATCAAACGTAAATATGCAAAAACTCCTGCAGTTACTCATAGTCCTGAGCGGAAGACACCTCAAGAGATGGGGATCAAACGTAAACAGAACAGCAATATTAAGCAGCTAGTGAAGAAAACAAAGAACCAGACCAGCGTTTTCAGTTTTGAGCAAGCGCTGGCTTGTGGTACTGATAATAACCCCAAAGCTCTCAAAAGAAAAAGTGCTAATCAGCCTGGAGTGAATTCAGAAGTTCTTGGGAAGGGCAAGAAGTCATTGGAACCTTCTGAACAAGGAAAGGTGAAAGCCCATCACAGCAACCTCAGCCTCCAAATGATTAACTCTGTTCAAGTATTTCACCCATTGGGTAAAAAAGCAGGTCCCACAGGTCCAGGGGCACCCGCAGAATCCATTACACTTGGAAATAAGCTTGGACCAATGCAAGGACGCCAAAGCCAGACTTCTGCTTCTCATGTTCAGTGGTCTCTTACTGATGCGATTAAAAGGTTCATGGCCAAAAAACAGGACAGTATTTCTGGAATTAAAGGTGTCGGTATTAATGCCAGGCCTAGGCTATTTAAAATACATGAGTACACAAGACCTGACATTAAAACCAGTGAAATCAAACAACATGGGGAAAACAAAGCTTCAGTTATAGAGAATCCCAAACACTTCCCAGTGATATCCATAGAACAGGAAGCTGCAGTAAGATGCATTGAAAAGGTGAGCCAAACCACTATCCCCATTCCAGCTCCTGGCATTAAAACCAGTGAAATCAAACAACGTGGGGAAAACAAAGCTTCAGTTATAGAGAATCCCAAACACTTCCCAGTGATATCCATAGAACGGAAAGCTGCAGTGACATGCATTAAAAAGGTCAGCCAAACCACTATCCCCATTCAAGCTCCTTTCAACCAGAAGCACCAGCTTTCTAACCTGCAGCTTCCTATCAATGTACCCAGCAGAGTGGACAACTTCACTCCATCCTTCTGTCAACAGCCTCTCCAAGAGCTTGAGGTTTCCATACCTATTCCACCAGAACAGAGAGAGGAGAGAGAGGCTATGAAAAGGAAATCACAACTGGAGAGGGAGTAAGCCTGTCAGCATACCTCCAAGGGGAGGCTACAGTGCTTTGTTCAGAGGCAGAAGGATCATAACATCTCTAAACGTTACGGATACCCACCATCCAGACTTATTTCCCCCATGAGATACTTAAGCCCTAAAAAAACAAAAAAAAACCCTGACTAATCTGTAACTGATGCCAAGCTCTGTGACTATCTGTAAATAAGATTTATATTTATAAGTCAGTTTGTAACATATTTTACTAAGAATATATTTAAAACTCTTCAATAAAATGTATCTATTTTCAATTGAACTCTTTATTTACTAAAGAAACTATTTACAAATGCCAAGGGTTATTGAAATTCTGCAAATTAACTTTAGATTACCCTCTTGATACGAGAGAGAGAGAGAGAGAGAGAGAGAGAGAGAGAGAGAGAGAGAGAGAGAGAGAGAGAGAGAGAGAGAGAGAGAGAGATAAGTAAGTCGGACCCCACTTATGAGAGAGAAACAGATAAATATTTAACTATATGCTTTGTCATGTTGTATGTTGTATGTATGTATGTACTGTATGTCTTTATTTATATAGCGCCATTTATGTAGAAAGCGCTTCACCGCAGTAATACACGTGACAATCATATAAATAATACAAATAACAGATCATGGGAATAAGTGCTTCAGACATAAAAGTAACATTTAGGAAAAGGAGTCCCTGCTCTGAAGAGCTTACAATCTAATTGGTAGGTAGAACATACAGAGACAGTAGGACGGCGTTCTGGTAAGTGCGTCTGCAATGGGCCAAGCTTTATTTATGCGGTCTATAGTATCAGCCTCGGAGCTACTCACATGCTTCTTTAAGCAGATGTGTTAGAATGTGGGTCTTAAAGGTGGATAGAGAAGGTGCTAGTCGGGTATTGATGGGAAGGGCACTCCAGAGGTGAGGGCAGTCAGTGAGAAAGGTTTAAGGCGAGAGAGGGCTTTAGATACAAAAGGGGTAGATAGAAGACATCATTGGGCGGATCGCAAGAGTCGGGATGGTGCATAGCGAGAAATTAGAGCTGAGCTGTAAGGAGGGGCAGAAGAGTGTAAAGCTTTAAAAGTGAGGAGGAGAATTGAGTGTGAGATACGGGATTTGATAGGAAGCCAGGAGAGGGATTTCAGCAGGGGAGACGCTGAGACAGATTTAGGAAAGAGTAGAGTGATTCTGGCAGCAGCGTTTAGGATAGATTGTAGGGGAGACAGGTGAGAGGCAGTAAGACCGGACAGCAGAAGGTTCCAGTATTTGAGATGGTAGAGAATGAGGGTCTGTGTCAGAGTTTTAGCTGTCGAGCAACAGTGGAAGGGTGTATCTTGCGGAAGAAAAAACGACAGGTTTAGCTACCTTTTGAATGTGAGAGAGGAGTCTGTGACCCCCAGGGCAGCGTGCTTGGGCTACTGCATGTATAGTAGTTCTTCCAACAGTAATGTGGAAGGTGGTAGTAGGACCAGGTTTGGCATGAAATATAAGGAGTTCTGTTTTTGACATGTTAAATTTAAGTCGGCGGAGGATCATGTTGCATTGGGCTTCTCTTCCTTGTGTTTATACTGTACAATGTCACATACCCAGTAGCACTCCTTAAGACAAATATATATGGTGAGGTGGGTCTGGGGTTGAGTTTACATGGGTTTGTGTGCGCAGATTTAAATTGTTTGGAGGTCTGTGACTCCTCCTCGTTTCCAAACTTACTCTGCCCACCTTTAAAGCAGCAGTCCAAGCTGTCGTTTAAAAAAAAAAAATCCCTTTGATATGTGCATCAATACAATCCACACATTGATAAGTAATTAGCTAAGTTGCGATTGATCGGTGAAGATTCGGCTCGGGGGTTGACTAAATGGTTGCCAGTGCAGCAGAAGAGGACCAAAAATGCAAAGTTCTCTGGGGTGATCATGTGACCAGGCAGTCACTGGATACAATTGAGTTTTGCACAGCTAGGGAGAGGGCAGTGTTCAAAAAAAGGGGGGGGGGTTGCCAGAGCCTGTTTCAAAATAGGAAGGGGATGTGACTTTGTAAATGGTTGCTATAGAAACAAAAAATGATTGTTACATTATGATACATTAAAATTTTAATTCAGAGTTGTTTAAAAAAAAGTACTACTACTAGTAGCATTATACTAAAAAATAATACAGATGCACAGTAATACCCTCTATAGATATACCAAGAATTGTTAAGTGTGAGTGTGTGTGTGAGTTTATGACATGTGGAAGGAAGGTGGAGGGGTGAGAGTCATGGCGAGGGGAGGGGGGTGAAGGAGAGACATGGTGAGGGGAGGGGGGTGAAAGAGACATGGCGAGGGGAGGAGGGTGAAAGAGAGACATAGGTAGGGGGTGATATAGAGACATGGGAATGGGTTTAAAAGAGAGACATGGGGAGGGGTGAAAGAGACATGGGGAGTGGGTGAAAGAGACATGGGGAGTGGGTGAAAGAGTCATGGGGAGCGGCGGTGAAGAGACATGGGAACAGGGGTAAAGAGACATGGGGAGCAGGGGTGAAGAGACATGGGAGCAGGGGTGAAGAGACATTGGGAGGGGAGGGTGAAAGAGACATGGGGAGGTGATCGAGAGACATTTAGAGGGGGGGTGATAGAGAGACATTTGGAGGGGGGGGATGATAGAGAAACACGGGGAGGGGGTGCAAGAGACATAGAGAGGGGGGTGAAAGAGAGCCATGGGGTGGGGCGTGAAAAAGAGACATGGGGAGAGGGGTGAAAGAGACATGGGGAGGGAGGCGATAGAGAGACATGGGGGGATGAAAGAGACATGGGGAGGGGGGGTGAAAGAAAGCCATGGGGAGGGTGGGTCCATGATCCTCAGTTGCTGGAAGAGTGGGCCCGGGTGAGTAGTTTTTTCTTCTTCACAGGTCCGGGAGATGTTGATCAGACGGCTTCTTAGGGTCAAATAAGACATGACAGACCTTATATAAGGCCTGTGACATCACATTTGACTGACAAATGATATATCCACCAATCTAATTGGTGGATGTACCATGTGATGGCTTCCATTTTATTTTTTGGCAGAAATGACATCATCTTAAGTGATTGGATAATAAAGGAACTATTGGATCTCAATATAAATGTAGAAAATATGCAGGGCCAAAGCTATGACAATGCTGCAAATATGCGGGGAAAGCATAATGGAGTTCAAAGACATGTTGAACATGAACCCACGTGCGTTTTATGTACCATGTAGTTCTCATTATTTGAACCTAGTGGTTAACAACACTGCCAAACCCAATATAGGTGCCATTTAATTTTTGGGCTTAATTCAACCGTTGTATAATTTCTTCCCCAGGTCCACCAACAGATAAATCATTCTTTTAAAATCCTTACCCAATTTAACACTAAAGAGAGTCTGTGAAACATGTTGGGAGCCTCGTATTGATGCAGTTAGACCAATTCGATACCACCTGGGAGCGCTCTATGTTGCATTAGTGTATATTAAAGAAGATGTGACATTTAAAAGTGAACATCATGGCCCCCAGAGTAGAGCTGTTGCGTACACTCTCGCAAAATGTATTTGTGACTATAAATTCATATGTTGTGTAATATTTTGGTATGACATATTAAGTACAATCAATCCAGTGAACAAGCAGTCTATAAACTATGACAAAAACAAGTCCAAAGACCAAATCTGGGGCTCCAAAAAACAATCCCAACAGTAGATTTTGGGCCCTGTTTGTTTAAATCAAAAACACTACAGTAATGTCCAAGCCTTTGTCTCATAAATAGAGAGGTATCCTTACCAACTCCACTTATAAATGGTGTAAATGATCAGTCTAGGGGTTTACAGTATATACATGTAGAAAAGATGGCGCCTAGCTGGTTCTGCTCTGTTATTGAGCTATCACAAATCAGCTGTAAATGTTCACATGGAATGGCACCTAGTTAACTTTTTAAATCAATAACTGTAGACTTGCTAGTCGGCCAATATCATAGACTCTATCCTCAATAATAACAAAGTTCATTACAAGCGACTCTACGGAAAAACTCTTCGCCAGGCCATTTTGGATGACACCAAAGGAGATTATGAAACCAAAGGGTGCATCAGTTCAATCCTGCTCCTGTGGGTTGCTGCAGGGCACCTTTTGGTGTGTTGTTCGCTAGGGAGATAGTACAAAGTGAAAAATGTGCGATGCACAACCGGAACGAAAAAATAAATGAACTGGAGAGAGTGTACAGTAACTACACAATTTGCTTTTAATAACTCATCTAATCAAATGACCGGCAACAAAAGCGCGCGCACACAGAGGTTTTCAAACATCTCTATGGAGCTTGGTCCCACCCCCCGTTCGTGTCACGTGTCACTCACGCGCGGCGCGCTCACGGGACGATCGTGCACCACTCCCCAGCTGCGACACAACACCCGTAACAATGCCCACCTGTCTCCTGCGCTCTGCGTCCAATCACAGCTCCCGCGGGGCCACACCTCCGTTCCGCCTCTCACTTTCATTGCTCCAGTCCTCCTATTTAATCTCTGCTTGCTCAGTTACACATTGCTGAGCATAGACCATAGTAGCCTTGTGTTCCTACATTCCTGCTTTGCCTTGTGCCTTGCCTCTCTTGCTTTCAGTTTGACCTCATGTGTACCGACACGGCTAGACTCTTGGACGCTCTCTGTATAACGACCCCAGCTTGCCCTCGACTACCTGCATCTCTCCATCCCTGACCACGGATATAGGACATTCTTTTAACCCACCAGCTCCAACCCTCGACCTCGGCACAACGGACATCTACCGTTACTGGCTCCTCCCCATGACCGCGGCAAGTATCTGGACTACCCTCTCTCTCCAACCCCGACCCGGCTACGCTGACAATCCAGGCGTGCCTCCACTGCTGTGGGTGCGCAGTTTCTACTTTCCCACCTCAGTACCGGGGGTCCGCCTTGTTCGTGGTGAGTGCAAGGGTCACAATTAGAGAGGGTTGGGGTTCCTTACAATGCATCTGATCTCAGACGCGCTATTAGAGAGGGTTGGGGCTCCTTTGAATGCATCTGATCTCAGACGTGCTATTAGAGAAAGTTGTGATTCCTTACAATGCAGATTTCAGACGCGCTGTTAGAGAGGGTTGGGGCTCCTTACAATGTATTTGATCAATGCATTGTAAGGAACCCCAACCCTCTCTAGTGTGTATTTGTGAACTGTAAGGTGCTTGACTAATACACTGGAAGAATATCATTGTTTTCGATTAAAAATATCAAAGAATGTGTTACTTTAACGAGCGCTTTCTCTTTTTTTGAATCTCCAATATACTATTTGCCAAGTGGGACTGATGAAATCACCAAAAACTACTGTAGCAGGTCCCCTTTGGTTGTCAATACGTTACTTTGAAGTGGAAGGGAGAGACCTACTGAGGCCAATATACTAAGCATCGCAAACTGAGCGGGGGGAGGGGTGGAGGGTTTCGGCGCATGTCAAACTTCAATTGCACTCGTGTACTAAGTTCAAATTTCTCCATCTGCGCCCAGCCCCAAAATACTGTTTAGCGCACAGAAATGGATTGCACTTGGTGTATAAAAGTCAATGGTACATACTAATATCTATATAAATATATACAGTGTTCGACAAATCACCCAAAAATCTACTCGCCCAACCAAAAAATCTACTCGCCACCTAGTCCCGCCCCCAACCCCGCCCCTAGTCCCGCCCCCAACCCCGCCCCCAACCCCGCTTTAAAATAAAACATATGAATAAAATCCATTTAAATGACAAATATATTTATTGTATTACATTATACTACAATTAGCCCTTGTTACGTGTGTGTGTGTGTGTCTGTGTAAATGTCGATCTAGAAATAAAAGCCAGGTGTGAATGACTAGTTTCCTGCACCCCTTAATCAGTGTCTGGATGCCCCCGCTTCACAATATCTAAAGCAGAACCCCCATTCACCTGCGCTCCGGCGTCATGACGTCACGTTGCCCTAGTAACGTGACGTCACATGACCTCACAGCGTCATTTTGATGCCGCGTTGCCACGGCGACGCAGGAAGGAAGCCGCCGGAGCCTAGGTAAGTGAAGGTTTACAGAGGCCCTGCAGCTCCCCCGGCACTTAATTTAAGTGCCTTCGGGAAGCGCGCGGGGCCTCTGTAAACCCCACGCCCCCCAGACGGCAGTCTTGCGCCCCGCGTGGGGGTCGCGCCCCCCAGTTTGCGCACCGCTGTTCTAGAAATCCAATCGGATAAGGCTCTTTCTGCACGCTTTTGCACAACTCCCAGCTACTAGAATATCCCCCTGTGTCTATCCAAGAGGAGGTTTTAGTGTACTGACAAAAAACATCCCAAAATAAATTGTAATTAAGGCTGCGAGGTGTCACTGTATATAGAACATAGATCCAGTAGCACTCTCATTGTAAAAGACTCATCTCTATCCCCCCACAAATAAGCAGGGGGACCCATTCAAAGCCCATAATGTGTATGTCTGAAGCATTAAAGCAAAGTGCAGTGCTGTACCAAAGTAGTAGTTTAGTTTAGACTGCCCTTGAATGGAGTTGAACACTTCCCCAGTGCTGGAATTAGACATAAAAGGTCTATGCAGCAACATAGAGTAGTTGTGTTTAGACGCATGGCTCTATTTTTTGGAGCAGAGCCGCAGCATATATACTGTAAGAACAGTTTCTTACTTCTGACGCGGTATGTTAGACTTATGGCACTTCAGATATGGAGGATTGTTTTGGGCAAATAAAAGGTTAAAAAAAAGTATCAGAGAAATGCAACCTGTGACGCATCTCATTTTAATCTGTGCACCATGTAACTGCCCCCAACTCATCCTACTCACTCTCCCCAAGGTGCAAGCTGGGGCAGAGACGCAGACTGTGATACATCTCATTATAATCTGTGTGCCATGTAACTCCTCCCCAACTCCTCCTACTGACTCTCCCCAAGGTGCATGCTGGGGCAGAGACGCAGACTGTGATACATCTCATTATAATCTGTGATACTTTATCTTGCCATGAAGTCAATGCATTTGAACCCAGTGATACAGTATGTTGATCCCACTGCTGTCAGTGGCACTGTCCATATGTGTACTTGTGTCACCCAATGTATGTAATACAATGTATCACAGTAGCTGTGATTTTTATGACTGCTACTCAAGTTAACCACTTCTCAACCACTTGAAATTAAATGTCAACAGTAGCTGATTTCTCTATTATGACATCACGAGACAGTATCATTGAGCCTCCTAGGAGATGCCAGCAGCAGTGTTCTGTAATGACATCATGGAATCGCCTTAGAGACTGAGATAAATACACAAATGTAAACTTGTTTGTGCGTGACTTGAATTAGTTCCCGAAGGAAACCGTTAGTTTTGTGGACATCTCAGAGATAGGAAAAGAGTGGCGCTGTACAGAGAGACTAATTATCTCCACCTTAACTCTGTATCATGGCAGGTAGGAAGCAACGTGACCTTTACATACCCAAAAAGAAATGGATAATATCTATATTTCTGAACTGTTTACTTTCACAATGTTTTATGGGGTACAGAACAGATAACATGACTCCTATCAATGGATGGGAGAAAGAAGACGGATGGGGTGGGGGGCGGGGGGGAGGGACGGAGGTAGACAACACCCAGGGGGGTTAGGTACCTGGCCTTAATTGGATAATATTTTTTTTTATAAATGTCAAAACTGATTTATTATAGATACATACACACATATTTGTTTTATTGTATTTACTTTTATATCTGGCTTGTAATTCAAAATCTTAAATGATTTGAACAGTAATGTATAGAAAAGAACACATGTACTGTATACATAAATGTCAAAGCGGCAAACGTCTATGGGATCTATGGGATAGTAAAAAAAGACACAGGAACCTTAGTGTATACAGTAGGATTAGTTATGTATAAGGCATGCTTTTTCCTTGCCCTAAGTTTAGGTCAATAACTATTGGACCAATTCTACACCGTGGGGTGTAATGTTCGACTACTTTCAGCCATATCCTTAAATTATTGTCTACAGCAGTGTTTTTCAACCACGGATCCTAGGAACCCTAGGATTCCCCGGGCATCCCTAAAGGGTTCGCTGTAATTTTTAGGTCATTTTAAAATTGTACTTAATACAGAAGAATTTACAGTACAATGCATCTTATCTCAAACGCGCTATTGGAGAGGGTTGGGGTTCCTTACAATGCATCTGATCTCAGACGCGCTATTAGAGAGGGTTGGGGCTCCTTACAATGCATCTGATCTCAGAAGCGCTATTAGAGAGGATTGGGGTTCCTCACACTTCATCTGATCTCAGACGCACTATTAGATAGGGTTGGGGTATATTACAATGCATCTCATCTTAGACTCGTTGTTAGAGAGGGTTGGGGTCCCTCAGAATTTCACATATGGTTCCTTAACCAAAAAAAGGTTGGAAACCACTACTCTACAGTAATACAAAGGCCCCAAAAAAGACAAAGCCACAAAACGAGGGCAGAATCTGCCACTTGATTTACAGATATAGCTGACCTGAGTGCTCCTCCAGATACCTCAATATACCAGACGTCTCAGAATACCACACCATAATATTACCACAAAATACTACAGTAGGAACAGGCAATTTTTATGTTTTTATTTTTATTTTTAAAGATCCAGTTCCGAAAGCTATGGTACATCTATATTTGTCATTGTGTTCATAGGTGGACATGAAAGCAGGTGATGGACTGCACAAGTTTTATATGCCAGTTGCCACTTTGTGTTGAAAACTACCTAGAAATAGTTTTCTGTCTGTGTTACATCCCAACACATCATATATGTATATGTATATGTATAAATATATATCTATATATATATTTATAGATTAAACCCCATATATTGAGCTAAAATGTACGGGTGCTCTGGTGTTTCAATACATAGCAATGCTATAGAAGGCAATCATGGAGCTTGCTTAAAAATGTATTTAAATATTGAAACTTCTGACCACTATTGATCAGAGTAGTGGTATGTAACATTGATAATCAAATAAATGTGTTTTCCCAGCAAGCCATTATCCCTGTTAGTGCTTGCTATTCATAACAAAACAAAGACCACCAAAAACTTTATTCAAAACCAGAACCAAAACCCCAAATATTTTAAAGGCAAAATAAAAATACCAAGCCAAGTGAGCATCTCTATGTATTTCATATGTATTTGATATCAAGAATATCTTTTAGCAGGTCTGTTAAAGCAGTCCTAACCCCCCAAAGTCAGGCTTTCAGGATATCCCAGCTTCAGCGGAGGTGGCTCAATCCGTCCCTGCTTCAGCACAGCTCGCTCAATCAGTCCCTGCTTCAGCACAGGTGACTCAATCAGAGGCTGATTGAGTGATTGGGCCACCTGTGCTAAAGCTGGAATATCCTGAAAAGTTGACCTATTGTGGGGGGTTTGATGACTGGAGTTGAGTCCCCGTGTGTTAAAGAAATGTGCCTTGATTGTGCTTTTCTGGCCCTTCACTTTTACCTTTCTTCCTTACAGATCAGTTTTTAAATTCCTCTGCTGTGAACCCTCCACCGACCTGCAGTGCTCCTGCAGTCACCACTGCTTACCCTTCATGGAGCAACAGCTTCCACCCAGTAGGGAGGAATACAGAAGTCTACAGACATGGGGCCCAAGGCATGATTTTGCAACAAGGGTCTGCAGGAACACCAATGTATCTACAGCAGATCCCACAGGCAACACGCGCTTACCCTCGTGTATCGGACATGAACGGAGGATTCTACCACACTGCTACAGGAGGATACACAGGATTTGCAGGACAGGTTAGGGGAGAAGCCACAACGCAGCCTGTTACTTTCCGTCCCAACACACATTTGGAAAGACGTGCTACAATAGGGCCTTGTATAATGGCCACCCAGTATGCACAACTTCAGCAGCCACCATTCATACCCCTTAGAGGAATGCAGACCTTACAAGGTGAGATATGGAGAATCTTTACTAATCATTGTTCAAAATCTTCTCCTTGACCGATACCATTACCTGTTATAAAGATCTTTAATTACGGTCATTCGCCACTGTAGTGTTACAAATATATAGAACTCTACAGTATGTAGTCCTCGCCAATACTGAAGGGATTAAGCATGTGTTTGCTTTTCTTCCTTTGTGTTATTATGTACAGTACAATGTGTTGGTATTTATGATAATTGATTATTTCTCCTTTTTGATTTTGTTACAGTGTGTCAGACCTCGCTTGGAGCCCAACATATTTCCCAGGCCAGTTTAATTACACAAGGAGCAGTTCAGCTTGCTGCTAATGAAAAAAGTGAACCACCTCTAATGTACCCAACTCAACCAGCTCGGAAGCTGAGCCACCTCTCAAAGTTACATATTGATGTGCAAAGCAACAAAGAGTTATATGTGCCAGTGTGGAAAAGGGGTGGGTTAAAAGATATGGCGAAGAGATCTTCAGAGGTGAAGGCCCCCTCACATATTGCTCAGAAGGTTCGTAATAACGTGCTGAGTTCAGTGAAGACTGAGTGTCCGTCAAAGTCTGAGGGGGTACCAAAGTGCTCCAAAGTGGAAACAAAGAAGAAAAAGATCCTTTATTCAGCTGCAAAGGATCAAGTCCCTCAAACTGCACTGCAAAAGAAGGTAAAACCAATGTCAAAGCCAGTAAATCATTCTTCTGCTCCTATACCAGGGAAGTCACCCCATGGCCCACAATCTGGTGACGAGGCTGTTCTGTTAAAAAAGATGAAACGTGTTTGTCTCTCAGGTGCCCACATTTCCAATAAGGTATCTGAAAAGATGCAGCAAAGCCGTGAAGGTACAATGGATGCAAAGACACCTGCTGTTACTCATATTAATCCTAAACTGAAGAAAACTCAGGAGATCGGGATCAAACGTAAAGATGCAAAGACTCCTGCAGTTACTCATAGTCCTGAGCGGAAGACACCTCAGGAGATGGGGATCAAACGTAAATATGCAAAAACTCCTGCAGTTACTCATAGTCCTGAGCGGAAGACACCTCAGGAGATGGGGATCAAACTTAAAAATGCAAAGACTCCTGCAGTTACTCATTGTCCTGAGCGGAAGACACCTCAGGAGATCGGGATCAAACGTAAATATGCAAAAACACCTGCTGTTACTCATAGTCCTGAGCGGAAGACACCTCAGGAGATGGGGATCAAATGTAAAGATGCAAAGTCTCCTGCAGTTACTCATAGTCCTGAGCGGAAGACACCTCAAGAGATGGGGATCAAACGTAAACAGAACAGCAATATTAAGCAGCTAGTGAAGAAAACAAAGAACCAGACCAGCGTTTTCAGTTTTGAGCAAGCGCTGGCTTGTGGTACTGATAATAACCCCAAAGCTCTCAAAAGAAAAAGTGCTAATCAGCCTGGAGTGAATTCAGAAGTTCTTGGGAAGGGCAAGAAGTCATTGGAACCTTCTGAACAAGGAAAGGTGAAAGCCCATCACAGCAACCTCAGCCTCCAAATGATTAACTCTGTTCAAGTATTTCACCCATTGGGTAAAAAAGCAGGTCCCACAGGTCCAGGGGCACCCGCAGAATCCATTACACTTGGAAATAAGCTTGGACCAATGCAAGGACGCCAAAGCCAGACTTCTGCTTCTCATGTTCAGTGGTCTCTTACTGATGCGATTAAAAGGTTCATGGCCAAAAAACAGGACAGTATTTCTGGAATTAAAGGTGTCGGTATTAATGCCAGGCCTAGGCTATTTAAAATACATGAGTACACAAGACCTGACATTAAAACCAGTGAAATCAAACAACATGGGGAAAACAAAGCTTCAGTTATAGAGAATCCCAAACACTTCCCAGTGATATCCATAGAACAGGAAGCTGCAGTAAGATGCATTGAAAAGGTGAGCCAAACCACTATCCCCATTCCAGCTCCTGGCATTAAAACCAGTGAAATCAAACAACGTGGGGAAAACAAAGCTTCAGTTATAGAGAATCCCAAACACTTCCCAGTGATATCCATAGAACGGAAAGCTGCAGTGACATGTATTAAAAAGGTCAGCCAAACCACTATCCCCATTCAAGCTCCTTTCAACCAGAAGCACCAGCTTTCTAACCTGCAGCTTCCTATCAATGTACCCAGCAGAGTGGACAACTTCACTCCATCCTTCTGTCAACAGCCTCTCCAAGAGCTTGAGGTTTCCATACCTATTCCACCAGAACAGAGAGAGGAGAGAGAGGCTATGAAAAGGAAATCACAACTGGAGAGGGAGTAAGCCTGTCAACATACCTCCAAGGGGAGGCTACAGTGCTTTGTTCAGAGGCAGAAGGATCATAACATCTCTAAACGTTACGGATACCCACCATCCAGACTTATTTCCCCCATGAGATACTTAAGCCCTAAAAAAACAAAAAAAAACCCTGACTAATCTGTAACTGATGCCAAGCTCTGTGACTATCTGTAAATAAGATTTATATTTATAAGTCAGTTTGTAACATATTTTACTAAGAATATATTTAAAACTCTTCAATAAAATGTATCTATTTTCAATTGAACTCTTTATTTACTAAAGAAACTATTTACAAATGCCAAGGGTTATTGAAATTCTGCAAATTAACTTTAGATTACCCTCTTGATGATACGAGAGAGAGAGAGAGAGAGAGAGAGAGAGAGAGAGAGAGAGAGAGAGAGAGATAAGTAAGTCGGACCCCACTTATGAGAGAGAAACAGATAAATATTTAACTATATGCTTTGTCATGTTGTATGTTGTATGTATGTATGTACTGTATGTCTTTATTTATATAGCGCCATTTATGTAGAAAGCGCTTCACCGCAGTAATACACGTGACAATCATATAAATAATACAAATAACAGATCATGGGAATAAGTGCTTCAGACATAAAAGTAACATTTAGGAAAAGGAGTCCCTGCTCTGAAGAGCTTACAATCTAATTGGTAGGTAGAACATACAGAGACAGTAGGACGGCGTTCTGGTAAGTGCGTCTGCAATGGGCCAAGCTTTTTGTATGCGGTCTATAGTATCAGCCTCGGAGCTACTCACATGCTTCTTTAAGCAGATGTGTTAGAATGTGGGTCTTAAAGGTGGATAGAGAAGGTGCTAGTCGGGTATTGATGGGAAGGGCACTCCAGAGGTGAGGGCAGTCAGTGAGAAAGGTTTAAGGCGAGAGAGGGCTTTAGATACAAAAGGGGTAGATAGAAGACATCATTGGGCGGATCGCAAGAGTCGGGATGGTGCATAGCGAGAAATTAGAGCTGAGCTGTAAGGAGGGGCAGAAGAGTGTAAAGCTTTAAAAGTGAGGAGGAGAATTGAGTGTGAGATACGGGATTTGATAGGAAGCCAGGAGAGGGATTTCAGCAGGGGAGACGCTGAGACAGATTTAGGAAAGAGTAGAGTGATTCTGGCAGCAGCGTTTAGGATAGATTGTAGGGGAGACAGGTGAGAGGCAGTAAGATCGGACAGCAGAAGGTTCCAGTATTTGAGATGGTAGAGAATGAGGGTCTGTGTCAGAGTTTTAGCTGTCGAGCAACAGTGGAAGGGTGTATCTTGCGGAAGAAAAAACGACAGGTTTAGCTACCTTTTGAATGTGAGAGAGGAGTCTGTGACCCCCAGGGCAGCGTGCTTGGGCTACTGCATGTATAGTAGTTCTTCCAACAGTAATGTGGAAGGTGGTAGTAGGGCCAGGTTTGGCATGAAATATAAGGAGTTCTGTTTTTGACATGTTAAATTTAAGTCGGCGGAGGATCATGTTGCATTGGGCTTCTCTTCCTTGTGTTTATACTGTACAATGTCACATACCCAGTAGCACTCCTTAAGACAAATATATATGGTGAGGTGGGTCTGGGGTTGAGTTTACATGGGTTTGTGTGCGCAGATTTAAATTGTTTGGAGGTCTGTGACTCCTCCCCGTTTCCAAACTTACTCTGCCCACCTTTAAAGCAGCAGTCCAAGCTGTCGTTTAAAAAAAAAAAATCCCTTTGATATGTGCATCAATACAATCCACACATTGATAAGTAATTAGCTAAGTTGCGATTGATCGGTGAAGATTCGGCTCGGGGGTTGACTAAATGGTTGCCAGTGCAGCAGAAGAGGACCAAAAATGCAAAGTTCTCTGGGGTGATCATGTGACCAGGCAGTCACTGGATACAATTGAGTTTTGCACAGCTAGGGAGAGGGCAGTGTTCAAAAAAAGGGGGGGGGGGTTGCCAGAGCCTGTTTCAAAATAGGAAGGGGATGTGACTTTGTAAATGGTTGCTATAGAAACAAAAAATGATTGTTACATTATGATACATTAAAATTTTAATTCAGAGTTGTTTAAAAAAAAGTACTACTACTAGTAGCATTATACTAAAAAATAATACAGATGCACAGTAATACCCTCTATAGATATACCAAGAATTGTTAAGTGTGAGTGTGTGTGTGAGTTTATGACATGTGGAAGGAAGGTGGAGGGGTGAGAGTCATGGCGAGGGGAGGGGGGTGAAGGAGAGACATGGTGAGGGGAGGGGGGTGAAAGAGACATGGCGAGGGGAGGAGGGTGAAAGAGAGACATAGGTAGGGGGTGATATAGAGACATGGGAATGGGTTTAAAAGAGAGACATGGGGAGGGGTGAAAGAGACATGGGGAGTGGGTGAAAGAGACATGGGGAGTGGGTGAAAGAGTCATGGGGAGCGGCGGTGAAGAGACATGGGAACAGGGGTAAAGAGACATGGGGAGCAGGGGTGAAGAGACATGGGAGCAGGGGTGAAGAGACATTGGGAGGGGAAGGTGAAAGAGACATGGGGAGGTGATCGAGAGACATTTAGAGGGGGGGTGATAGAGAGACATTTGGAGGGGGGGGGTGATAGAGAAACACGGGGAGGGGGTGCAAGAGACATAGAGAGGGGGGTGAAAGAGAGCCATGGGGTGGGGCGTGAAAAAGAGACATGGGGAGAGGGGTGAAAGAGACATGGGGAGGGAGGCGATAGAGAGACATGGGGGGATGAAAGAGACATGGGGAGGGGGGGTGAAAGAAAGCCATGGGGAGGGTGGGTCCATGATCCTCAGTTGCTGGAAGAGTGGGCCCGGGTGAGTAGTTTTTTCTTCTTCACAGGTCCGGGAGATGTTGATCAGACGGCTTCTTAGGGTCAAATAAGACATGACAGACCTTATATAAGGCCTGTGACATCACATTTGACTGACAAATGATATATCCACCAATCTAATTGGTGGATGTACCATGTGATGGCTTCCATTTTATTTTTTGGCAGAAATGACATCATCTTAAGTGATTGGATAATAAAGGAACTATTGGATCTCAATATAAATGTAGAAAATATGCAGGGCCAAAGCTATGACAATGCTGCAAATATGCGGGGAAAGCATAATGGAGTTCAAAGACATGTTGAACATGAACCCACGTGCGTTTTATGTACCATGTAGTTCTCATTATTTGAACCTAGTGGTTAACAACACTGCCAAACCCAATATAGGTGCCATTTAATTTTTGGGCTTAATTCAACCGTTGTATAATTTCTTCCCCAGGTCCACCAACAGATAAATCATTCTTTTAAAATCCTTACCCAATTTAACACTAAAGAGAGTCTGTGAAACATGTTGGGAGCCTCGTATTGATGCAGTTAGACCAATTCGATACCACCTGGGAGCGCTCTATGTTGCATTAGTGTATATTAAAGAAGATGTGACATTTAAAAGTGAACATCATGGCCCCCAGAGTAGAGCTGTTGCGTACACTCTCGCAAAATGTATTTGTGACTATAAATTCATATGTTGTGTAATATTTTGGTATGACATATTAAGTACAATCAATCCAGTGAACAAGCAGTCTATAAACTATGACAAAAACAAGTCCAAAGACCAAATCTGGGGCTCCAAAAAACAATCCCAACAGTAGATTTTGGGCCCTGTTTGTTTAAATCAAAAACACTACAGTAATGTCCAAGCCTTTGTCTCATAAATAGAGAGGTATCCTTACCAACTCCACTTATAAATGGTGTAAATGATCAGTCTAGGGGTTTACAGTATATACATGTAGAAAAGATGGCGCCTAGCTGGTTCTGCTCTGTTATTGAGCTATCACAAATCAGCTGTAAATGTTCACATGGAATGGCACCTAGTTAACTTTTTAAATCAATAACTGTAGACTTGCTAGTCGGCCAATATCATAGACTCTATCCTCAATAATAACAAAGTTCATTACAAGCGACTCTACGGAAAAACTCTTCGCCAGGCCATTTTGGATGACACCAAAGGAGATTATGAAACCAAAGGGTGCATCAGTTCAATCCTGCTCCTGTGGGTTGCTGCAGGGCACCTTTTGGTGTGTTGTTCGCTAGGGAGATAGTACAAAGTGAAAAATGTGCGATGCACAACCGGAACGAAAAAATAAATGAACTGGAGAGAGTGTACAGTAACTACACAATTTGCTTTTAATAACTCATCTAATCAAATGACCGGCAACAAAAGCGCGCACACACAGAGGTTTTCAAACATCTCTATGGAGCTTGGTCCCACCCCCCGTTCGTGTCACGTGTCACTCACGCGCGGTGCGCTCACGGGACGATCGTGCACCACTCCCCAGCTGCGACACAACACCCGTAACAATGCCCACCTGTCTCCTGCGCTCTGCGTCCAATCACAGCTCCCGCGGGGCCACACCTCCGTTCCGCCTCTCACTTTCATTGCTCCAGTCCTCCTATTTAATCTCTGCTTGCTCAGTTACACATTGCTGAGCATAGACCATAGTAGCCTTGTGTTCCTACATTCCTGCTTTGCCTTGCGCCTTGCCTCTCTTGCTTTCAGTTTGACCTCATGTGTACCGACACGGCTAGACTCTTGGACGCTCTCTGTATAACGACCCCAGCTTGCCCTCGACTACCTGCATCTCTCCATCCCTGACCACGGATATAGGACATTCTTTTAACCCACCAGCTCCAACCCTCGACCTCGGCACAAAGGACATCTACCGTTACTGGCTCCTCCCCATGACCGCGGCAAGTATCTGGACTACCCTCTCTCTCCAACCCCGACCCGGCTACGCTGACAATCCAGGCGTGCCTCCACTGCTGTGGGTGCGCAGTTTCTACTTTCCCACCTCAGTACCGGGGGTCCGCCTTGTTCGTGGTGAGTGCAAGGGTCACAATTAGAGAGGGTTGGGGTTCCTTACAATGCATCTGATCTCAGACGCGCTATTAGAGAGGGTTGGGGCTCCTTTGAATGCATCTGATCTCAGACGCGCTATTAGAGAAAGTTGGGATTCCTTACAATGCAGATTTCAGACGCGCTGTTAGAGAGGGTTGGGGCTCCTTACAATGTATTTGATCAATGCATTGTAAGGAACCCCAACCCTCTCTAGTGTGTATTTGTGAACTGTAAGGTGCTTGACTAATACACTGGAAGAATATCATTGTTTTCGATTAAAAATATCAAAGAATGTGTTACTTTAACGAGCGCTTTCTCTTTTTTTGAATCTCCAATATACTATTTGCCAAGTGGGACTGATGAAATCACCAAAAACTACTGTAGCAGGTCCCCTTTGGTTGTCAATACGTTACTTTGAAGTGGAAGGGAGAGACCTACTGAGGCCAATATACTAAGCATCGCAAACTGAGCAGGGGGAGGGGTGGAGGGTTTCGGCGCATGTCAAACTTCAATTGCACTCGTGTACTAAGTTCAAATTTCTCCATCTGCGCCCAGCCCCAAAATACTGTTTAGCGCACAGAAATGGATTGCACTTGGTGTATAAAAGTCAATGGTACATACTAATATCTATATAAATATATACAGTGTTCGACAAATCACCCAAAAATCTACTCGCCCAACCAAAAAATCTACTCGCCACCTAGTCCCGCCCCCAACCCCGCCCCTAGTCCCGCCCCCAACCCCGCCCCCAACCCCGCTTTAAAATAAAACATATGAATAAAATCCATTTAAATGACAAATATATTTATTGTATTACATTATACTACAATTAGCCCTTGTTACGTGTGTGTGTGTGTGTGTGTGTGTCTGTGTAAATGTCGATCTAGAAATAAAAGCCAGGTGTGAATGACTAGTTTCCTGCACCCCTTAATCAGTGTCTGGATGCCCCCGCTTCACAATATCTAAAGCAGAACCCCCATTCACCTGCGCTCCGGCGTCATGACGTCACGTTGCCCTAGTAACGTGACGTCACATGACCTCACAGCGTCATTTTGATGCCGCGTTGCCATGGCGACGCAGGAAGGAAGCCGCCGGAGCCTAGGTAAGTGAAGGTTTACAGAGGCCCTGCAGCTCCCCCGGCACTTAATTTAAGTGCCTTCGGGAAGCGCGCGGGGCCTCTGTAAACCCCACGCCCCCCAGACGGCAGTCTTGCGCCCCGCGTGGGGGTCGCGCCCCCCAGTTTGCGCACCGCTGTTCTAGAAATCCAATCGGATAAGGCTCTTTCTGCACGCTTTTGCACAACTCCCAGCTACTAGAATATCCCCCTGTGTCTATCCAAGAGGAGGTTTTAGTGTACTGACAAAAAACATCCCAAAATAAATTGTAATTAAGGCTGCGAGGTGTCACTGTATATAGAACATAGATCCAGTAGCACTCTCATTGTAAAAGACTCATCTCTATCCCCCCACAAATAAGCAGGGGGACCCATTCAAAGCCCATAATGTGTATGTCTGAAGCATTAAAGCAAAGTGCAGTGCTGTACCAAAGTAGTAGTTTAGTTTAGACTGCCCTTGAATGGAGTTGAACACTTCCCCAGTGCTGGAATTAGACATAAAAGGTCTATGCAGCAACATAGAGTAGTTGTGTTTAGACGCATGGCTCTATTTTTTGGAGCAGAGCCGCAGCATATATACTGTAAGAACAGTTTCTTACTTCTGACGCGGTATGTTAGACTTATGGCACTTCAGATATGGAGGATTGTTTTGGGCAAATAAAAGGTTAAAAAAAAGTATCAGAGAAATGCAACTTGTGACGCATCTCATTTTAATCTGTGCACCATGTAACTGCCCCCAACTCATCCTACTCACTCTCCCCAAGGTGCAAATTGGGGCAGAGACGCAGAATGTGATACATCTGATTATAATCTGTGCACCATGTAACTCCCCCCAACTCCTTCTACTGACTCTCCCCAAGGTGCAAGCTGGGGCAGAGACGCAGACTGTGATACATCTCATTATAATCTGTGTGCCATGTAACTCCTCCCCAACTCCTCCTACTGACTCTCCCCAAGGTGCATGCTGGGGCAGAGACGCAGACTGTGATACATCTCATTATAATCTGTGATACTTTATCTTGCCATGAAGTCAATGCATTTGAACCCAGTGATACAGTATGTTGATCCCACTGCTGTCAGTGGCACTGTCCATATGTGTACTTGTGTCACCCAATGTATGTAATACAATGTATCACAGTAGCTGTGATTTTTATGACTGCTACTCAAGTTAACCACTTCTCAACCACTTGAAATTAAATGTCAACAGTAGCTGATTTCTCTATTATGACATCACGAGACAGTATCATTGAGCCTCCTAGGAGATGCCAGCAGCAGTGTTCTGTAATGACATCATGGAATCGCCTTAGAGACTGAGATAAATACACAAATGTAAACTTGTTTGTGCGTGACTTGAATTAGTTCCCGAAGGAAACCGTTAGTTTTGTGGACATCTCAGAGATAGGAAAAGAGTGGCGCTGTACAGAGAGACTAATTACTGTATCTCCACCTTAACTCTGTATCATGGCAGGTAGGAAGCAACGTGACCTTTACATACCCAAAAAGAAATGGATAATATCTATATTTCTGAACTGTTTACTTTCACAATGTTTTATGGGGTACAGAACAGATAACATGACTCCTATCAATGGATGGGAGAAAGAAGACGGATGGGGTGGGGGGCGGGGGGGAGGGACGGAGGTAGACAACACCCAGGGGGGTTAGGTACCTGGCCTTAATTGGATAATATTTTTTTTTATAAATGTCAAAACTGATTTATTATAGATACATACACACATATTTGTTTTATTGTATTTACTTTTATATCTGGCTTGTAATTCAAAATCTTAAATGATTTGAACAGTAATGTATAGAAAAGAACACATGTACTGTATACATAAATGTCAAAGCGGCAAACGTCTATGGGATCTATGGGATAGTAAAAAAAGACACAGGAACCTTAGTGTATACAGTAGGATTAGTTATGTATAAGGCATGCTTTTTCCTTGCCCTAAGTTTAGGTCAATAACTATTGGACCAATTCTACACCGTGGGGTGTAATGTTCGACTACTTTCAGCCATATCCTTAAATTATTGTCTACAGCAGTGTTTTTCAACCACGGATCCTAGGAACCCTAGGATTCCCCGGGCATCCCTAAAGGGTTCGCTGTAATTTTTAGGTCATTTTAAAATTGTACTTAATACAGAAGAATTTACAGTACAATGCATCTTATCTCAAACGCGCTATTGGAGAGGGTTGGGGTTCCTTACAATGCATCTGATCTCAGACGCGCTATTAGAGCGGGTTGGGGCTCCTTACAATGCATCTGATCTCAGAAGCGCTATTAGAGAGGATTGGGGTTCCTCACACTTCATCTGATCTCAGACGCACTATTAGATAGGGTTGGGGTATATTACAATGCATCTCATCTTAGACTCGTTGTTAGAGAGGGTTGGGGTCCCTCAGAATTTCACATATGGTTCCTTAACCAAAAAAAGGTTGGAAACCACTACTCTACAGTAATACAAAGGCCCCAAAAAAGACAAAGCCACAAAACGAGGGCAGAATCTGCCACTTGATTTACAGATATAGCTGACCTGAGTGCTCCTCCAGATACCTCAATATACCAGACGTCTCAGAATACCACACCATAATATTACCACAAAATACTACAGTAGGAACAGGCAATTTTTATGTTTTTATTTTTATTTTTAAAGATCCAGTTCCGAAAGCTATGGTACATCTATATTTGTCATTGTGTTCATAGGTGGACATGAAAGCAGGTGATGGACTGCACAAGTTTTATATGCCAGTTGCCACTTTGTGTTGAAAACTACCTAGAAATAGTTTTCTGTCTGTGTTACATCCCAACACATCATATATGTATATGTATATGTATAAATATATATCTATATATATATTTATAGATTAAACCCCATATATTGAGCTAAAATGTACGGGTGCTCTGGTGTTTCAATACATAGCAATGCTATAGAAGGCAATCATGGAGCTTGCTTAAAAATGTATTTAAATATTGAAACTTCTGACCACTATTGATCAGAGTAGTGGTACTGTATGTAACATTGATAATCAAATAAATGTGTTTTCCCAGCAAGCCATTATCCCTGTTAGTGCTTGCTATTCATAACAAAACAAAGACCACCAAAAACTTTATTCAAAACCAGAACCAAAACCCCAAATATTTTAAAGGCAAAATAAAAATACCAAGCCAAGTGAGCATCTCTATGTATTTCATATGTATTTGATATCAAGAATATCTTTTAGCAGGTCTGTTAAAGCAGTCCTAACCCCCCAAAGTCAGGCTTTCAGGATATCCCAGCTTCAGCGGAGGTGGCTCAATCCGTCCCTGCTTCAGCACAGCTCGCTCAATCAGTCCCTGCTTCAGCACAGGTGACTCAATCAGAGGCTGATTGAGTGATTGGGCCACCTGTGCTAAAGCTGGAATATCCTGAAAAGTTGACCTATTGTGGGGGGTTTGATGACTGGAGTTGAGTCCCCGTGTGTTAAAGAAATGTGCCTTGATTGTGCTTTTCTGGCCCTTCACTTTTACCTTTCTTCCTTACAGATCAGTTTTTAAATTCCTCTGCTGTGAACCCTCCACCGACCTGCAGTGCTCCTGCAGTCACCACTGCTTACCCTTCATGGAGCAACAGCTTCCACCCAGTAGGGAGGAATACAGAAGTCTACAGACATGGGGCCCAAGGCATGATTTTGCAACAAGGGTCTGCAGGAACACCAATGTATCTACAGCAGATCCCACAGGCAACACGCGCTTACCCTCGTGTATCGGACATGAACGGAGGATTCTACCACACTGCTACAGGAGGATACACAGGATTTGCAGGACAGGTTAGGGGAGAAGCCACAACGCAGCCTGTTACTTTCCGTCCCAACACACATTTGGAAAGACGTGCTACAATAGGGCCTTGTATAATGGCCACCCAGTATGCACAACTTCAGCAGCCACCATTCATACCCCTTAGAGGAATGCAGACCTTACAAGGTGAGATATGGAGAATCTTTACTAATCATTGTTCAAAATCTTCTCCTTGACCGATACCATTACCTGTTATAAAGATCTTTAATTACGGTCATTCGCCACTGTAGTGTTACAAATATATAGAACTCTACAGTATGTAGTCCTCGCCAATACTGAAGGGATTAAGCATGTGTTTGCTTTTCTTCCTTTGTGTTATTATGTACAATGTGTTGGTATTTATGATAATTGATTATTTCTCCTTTTTGATTTTGTTACAGTGTGTCAGACCTCGCTTGGAGCCCAACATATTTCCCAGGCCAGTTTAATTACACAAGGAGCAGTTCAGCTTGCTGCTAATGAAAAAAGTGAACCACCTCTAATGTACCCAACTCAACCAGCTCGGAAGCTGAGCCACCTCTCAAAGTTACATATTGATGTGCAAAGCAACAAAGAGTTATATGTGCCAGTGTGGAAAAGGGGTGGGTTAAAAGATATGGCGAAGAGATCTTCAGAGGTGAAGGCCCCCTCACATATTGCTCAGAAGGTTCGTAATAACGTGCTGAGTTCAGTGAAGACTGAGTGTCCGTCAAAGTCTGAGGGGGTACCAAAGTGCTCCAAAGTGGAAACAAAGAAGAAAAAGATCCTTTATTCAGCTGCAAAGGATCAAGTCCCTCAAACTGCACTGCAAAAGAAGGTAAAACCAATGTCAAAGCCAGTAAATCATTCTTCTGCTCCTATACCAGGGAAGTCACCCCATGGCCCACAGTCTGGTGACGAGGCTGTTCTGTTAAAAAAGATGAAACGTGTTTGTCTCTCAGGTGCCCACATTTCCAATAAGGTATCTGAAAAGATGCAGCAAAGCCGTGAAGGTACAATGGATGCAAAGACACCTGCTGTTACTCATATTAATCCTAAACTGAAGAAAACTCAGGAGATAGGGATCAAACGTAAAGATGCAAAGACTCCTGCAGTTACTCATAGTCCTGAGCGGAAGACACCTCAGGAGATGGGGATCAAACGTAAATATGCAAAAACTCCTGCAGTTACTCATAGTCCTGAGCGGAAGACACCTCAGGAGATGGGGATCAAATGTAAAGATGCAAAGTCTCCTGCAGTTACTCATAGTCCTGAGCGGAAGACACCTCAAGAGATGGGGATCAAACGTAAACAGAACAGCAATATTAAGCAGCTAGTGAAGAAAACAAAGAACCAGACCAGCGTTTTCAGTTTTGAGCAAGCGCTGGCTTGTGGTACTGATAATAACCCCAAAGCTCTCAAAAGAAAAAGTGCTAATCAGCCTGGAGTGAATTCAGAAGTTCTTGGGAAGGGCAAGAAGTCATTGGAACCTTCTGAACAAGGAAAGGTGAAAGCCCATCACAGCAACCTCAGCCTCCAAATGATTAACTCTGTTCAAGTATTTCACCCATTGGGTAAAAAAGCAGGTCCCACAGGTCCAGGGGCACCCGCAGAATCCATTACACTTGGAAATAAGCTTGGACCAATGCAAGGACGCCAAAGCCAGACTTCTGCTTCTCATGTTCAGTGGTCTCTTACTGATGCGATTAAAAGGTTCATGGCCAAAAAACAGGACAGTATTTCTGGAATTAAAGGTGTCGGTATTAATGCCAGGCCTAGGCTATTTAAAATACATGAGTACACAAGACCTGACATTAAAACCAGTGAAATCAAACAACATGGGGAAAACAAAGCTTCAGTTATAGAGAATCCCAAACACTTCCCAGTGATATCCATAGAACGGAAAGCTGCAGTGACATGCATTAAAAAGGTCAGCCAAACCACTATCCCCATTCAAGCTCCTTTCAACCAGAAGCACCAGCTTTCTAACCTGCAGCTTCCTATCAATGTACCCAGCAGAGTGGACAACTTCACTCCATCCTTCTGTCAACAGCCTCTCCAAGAGCTTGAGGTTTCCATACCTATTCCACCAGAACAGAGAGAGGAGAGAGAGGCTATGAAAAGGAAATCACAACTGGAGAGGGAGTAAGCCTGTCAACATACCTCCAAGGGGAGGCTACAGTGCTTTGTTCAGAGGCAGAAGGATCATAACATCTCTAAACGTTACGGATACCCACCATCCAGACTTATTTCCCCCATGAGATACTTAAGCCCTAAAAAAACAAAAAAAAACCCTGACTAATCTGTAACTGATGCCAAGCTCTGTGACTATCTGTAAATAAGATTTATATTTATAAGTCAGTTTGTAACATATTTTACTAAGAATATATTTAAAACTCTTCAATAAAATGTATCTATTTTCAATTGAACTCTTTATTTACTAAAGAAACTATTTACAATTGCCAAGGGTTATTGAAATTCTGCAAATTAACTTTAGATTACCCTCTTGATGATACGAGAGAGAGAGAGAGAGAGAGAGAGAGAGAGAGAGAGAGAGAGAGAGAGAGAGAGAGAGAGAGAGAGAGAGAGAGATAAGTAAGTCGGACCCCACTTATGAGAGAGAAACAGATAAATATTTAACTATATGCTTTGTCATGTTGTATGTTGTATGTATGTATGTACTGTATGTCTTTATTTATATAGCGCCATTTATGTAGAAAGCGCTTCACTGCAGTAATACACGTGACAATCATATAAATAATACAAATAACAGATCATGGGAATAAGTGCTTCAGACATAAAAGTAACATTTAGGAAAAGGAGTCCCTGCTCTGAAGAGCTTACAATCTAATTGGTAGGTAGAACATACAGAGACAGTAGGACGGCGTTCTGGTAAGTGCGTCTGCAATGGGCCAAGCTTTTTGTATGCGGTCTATAGTATCAGCCTCGGAGCTACTCACATGCTTCTTTAAGCAGATGTGTTAGAATGTGGGTCTTAAAGGTGGATAGAGAAGGTGCTAGTCGGGTATTGATGGGAAGGGCACTCCAGAGGTGAGGGCAGTCAGTGAGAAAGGTTTAAGGCGAGAGAGGGCTTTAGATACAAAAGGGGTAGATAGAAGACATCATTGCGCGGATCGCAAGAGTCGGGATGGTGCATAGCGAGAAATTAGAGCTGAGCTGTAAGGAGGGGCAGAAGAGTGTAAAGCTTTAAAAGTGAGGAGGAGAATTGAGTGTGAGATACGGGATTTGATAGGAAGCCAGGAGAGGGATTTCAGCAGGGGAGACGCTGAGACAGATTTAGGAAAGAGTAGAGTGATTCTGGCAGCAGCGTTTAGGATAGATTGTAGGGGAGACAGGTGAGAGGCAGTAAGACCGGACAGCAGAAGGTTCCAGTATTTGAGATGGTAGAGAATGAGGGTCTGTGTCAGAGTTTTAGCTGTCGAGCAACAGTGGAAGGGCGTATCTTGCGGAAGAAAAAACGACAGGTTTAGCTACCTTTTGAATGTGAGAGAGGAGTCTGTGACCCCCAGGGCAGCGTGCTTGGGCTACTGCATGTATAGTAGTTCTTCCAACAGTAATGTGGAAGGTGGTAGTAGGGCCAGGTTTGGCATGAAATATAAGGAGTTCTGTTTTTGACATGTTAAATTTAAGTCGGCGGAGGATCATGTTGCATTGGGCTTCTCTTCCTTGTGTTTATACTGTACAATGTCACATACCCAGTAGCACTCCTTAAGACAAATATATATGGTGAGGTGGGTCTGGGGTTGAGTTTACATGGGTTTGTGTGCGCAGATTTAAATTGTTTGGAGGTCTGTGACTCCTCCCCGTTTCCAAACTTACTCTGCCCACCTTTAAAGCAGCAGTCCAAGCTGTCGTTTAAAAAAAAAAAATCCCTTTGATATGTGCATCAATACAATCCACACATTGATAAGTAATTAGCTAAGTTGCGATTGATCGGTGAAGATTCGGCTCGGGGGTTGACTAAATGGTTGCCAGTGCAGCAGAAGAGGACCAAAAATGCAAAGTTCTCTGGGGTGATCATGTGACCAGGCAGTCACTGGATACAATTGAGTTTTGCACAGCTAGGGAGAGGGCAGTGTTCAAAAAAAGGGGGGGGGGGGTTGCCAGAGCCTGTTTCAAAATAGGAAGGGGATGTGACTTTGTAAATGGTTGCTATAGAAACAAAAAATGATTGTTACATTATGATACATTAAAATTTTAATTCAGAGTTGTTTAAAAAAAAGTACTACTACTAGTAGCATTATACTAAAAAATAATACAGATGCACAGTAATACCCTCTATAGATATACCAAGAATTGTTAAGTGTGAGTGTGTGTGTGAGTTTATGACATGTGGAAGGAAGGTGGAGGGGTGAGAGTCATGGCGAGGGGAGGGGGGTGAAGGAGAGACATGGTGAGGGGAGGGGGGTGAAAGAGACATGGCGAGGGGAGGAGGGTGAAAGAGAGACATAGGTAGGGGGTGATATAGAGACATGGGAATGGGTTTAAAAGAGAGACATGGGGAGGGGTGAAAGAGACATGGGGAGTGGGTGAAAGAGACATGGGGAGTGGGTGAAAGAGTCATGGGGAGCGGCGGTGAAGAGACATGGGAACAGGGGTAAAGAGACATGGGGAGCAGGGGTGAAGAGACATGGGAGCAGGGGTGAAGAGACATTGGGAGGGGAGGGTGAAAGAGACATGGGGAGGTGATCGAGAGACATTTAGAGGGGGGGTGATAGAGAGACATTTGGAGGGGGGGGATGATAGAGAAACACGGGGAGGGGGTGCAAGAGACATAGAGAGGGGGGTGAAAGAGAGCCATGGGGTGGGGCGTGAAAAAGAGACATGGGGAGAGGGGTGAAAGAGACACGGGGAGGGAGGCGATAGAGAGACATGGGGGGATGAAAGAGACATGGGGAGGGGGGGTGAAAGAAAGCCATGGGGAGGGTGGGTCCATGATCCTCAGTTGCTGGAAGAGTGGGCCCGGGTGAGTAGTTTTTTCTTCTTCACAGGTCTGGGAGATGTTGATCAGACGGCTTCTTAGGGTCAAATAAGACATGACAGACCTTATATAAGGCCTGTGACATCACATTTGACTGAAAAATGATATATCCACCAATCTAATTGGTGGATGTACCATGTGATGGCTTCCATTTTATTTTTTGGCAGAAATGACATCATCTTAAGTGATTGGATAATAAAGGAACTATTGGATCTCAATATAAATGTAGAAAATATGCAGGGCCAAAGCTATGACAATGCTGCAAATATGCGGGGAAAGCATAATGGAGTTCAAAGACATGTTGAACATGAACCCACGTGCGTTTTATGTACCATGTAGTTCTCATTATTTGAACCTAGTGGTTAACAACACTGCCAAACCCAATATAGGTGCCATTTAATTTTTGGGCTTAATTCAACCGTTGTATAATTTCTTCCCCAGGTCCACCAACAGATAAATCATTCTTTTAAAATCCTTACCCAATTTAACACTAAAGAGAGTCTGTGAAACATGTTGGGAGCCTCGTATTGATGCAGTTAGACCAATTCGATACCACCTGGGAGCGCTCTATGTTGCAGTAGTGTATATTAAAGAAGATGTGACATTTAAAAGTGAACATCATGGCCCCCAGAGTTGAGCTGTTGCGTACACTCTCGCAAAATGTATTTGTGACTATAAATTCATATGTTGTGTAATATTTTGGTATGACATATTAAGTACAATCAATCCAGTGAACAAGCAGTCTATAAACTATGACAAAAACAAGTCCAAAGACCAAATCTGGGGCTCCAAAAAACAATCCCAACAGTAGATTTTGGGCCCTGTTTGTTTAAATCAAAAACACTACAGTAATGTCCAAGCCTTTGTCTCATAAATAGAGAGGTATCCTTACCAACTCCACTTATAAATGGTGTAAATGATCAGTCTAGGGGTTTACAGTATATACATGTAGAAAAGATGGCGCCTAGCTGGTTCTGCTCTGTTATTGAGCTATCACAAATCAGCTGTAAATGTTCACATGGAATGGCACCTAGTTAACTTTTTAAATCAATAACTGTAGACTTGCTAGTCGGCCAATATCATAGACTCTATCCTCAATAATAACAAAGTTCATTACAAGCGACTCTACGGAAAAACTCTTCGCCAGGCCATTTTGGATGACACCAAAGGAGATTATGAAACCAAAGGGTGCATCAGTTCAATCCTGCTCCTGTGGGTTGCTGCAGGGCACCTTTTGGTGTGTTGTTCGCTAGGGAGATAGTACAAAGTGAAAAATGTGCGATGCACAACCGGAACGAAAAAATAAATGAACTGGAGAGAGTGTACAGTAACTACACAATTTGCTTTTAATAACTCATCTAATCAAATGACCGGCAACAAAAGCGCGCGCACACAGAGGTTTTCAAACATCTCTATGGAGCTTGGTCCCACCCCCCGTTCGTGTCACGTGTCACTCACGCGCGGTGCGCTCACGGGACGATCATGCACCACTCCCCAGCTGCGACACAACACCCGTAACAATGCCCACCTGTCTCCTGCGCTCTGCGTCCAATCACAGCTCCCGCGGGGCCACACCTCCGTTCCGCCTCTCACTTTCATTGCTCCAGTCCTCCTATTTAATCTCTGCTTGCTCAGTTACACATTGCTGAGCATAGACCATAGTAGCCTTGTGTTCCTACATTCCTGCTTTGCCTTGCGCCTTGCCTCTCTTGCTTTCAGTTTGACCTCATGTGTACCGACACGGCTAGACTCTTGGACGCTCTCTGTATAACGACCCCAGCTTGCCCTCGACTACCTGCATCTCTCCATCCCTGACCACGGATATAGGACATTCTTTTAACCCACCAGCTCCAACCCTCGACCTCGGCACAACGGACATCTACCGTTACTGGCTCCTCCCCATGACCGCGGCAAGTATCTGGACTACCCTCTCTCTCCAACCCCGACCCGGCTACGCTGACAATCCAGGCGTGCCTCCACTGCTGTGGGTGCGCAGTTTCTACTTTCCCACCTCAGTACCGGGGGTCCGCCTTGTTCGTGGTGAGTGCAAGGGTCACAATTAGAGAGGGTTGGGGTTCCTTACAATGCATCTGATCTCAGACGCGCTATTAGAGAGGGTTGGGGCTCCTTTGAATGCATCTGATCTCAGACGCGCTATTAGAGAAAGTTGGGATTCCTTACAATGCAGATTTCAGACGCGCTGTTAGAGAGGGTTGGGGCTCCTTACAATGTATTTGATCAATGCATTGTAAGGAACCCCAACCCTCTCTAGTGTGTATTTGTGAACTGTAAGGTGCTTGACTAATACACTGGAAGAATATCATTGTTTTCGATTAAAAATATCAAAGAATGTGTTACTTTAACGAGCGCTTTCTCTTTTTTTGAATCTCCAATATACTATTTGCCAAGTGGGACTGATGAAATCACCAAAAACTACTGTAGCAGGTCCCCTTTGGTTGTCAATACGTTACTTTGAAGTGGAAGGGAGAGACCTACTGAGGCCAATATACTAAGCATCGCAAACTGAGCGGGGGGAGGGGTGGAGGGTTTCGGCGCATGTCAAACTTCAATTGCACTCGTGTACTAAGTTCAAATTTCTCCATCTGCGCCCAGCCCCAAAATACTGTTTAGCGCACAGAAATGGATTGCACTTGGTGTATAAAAGTCAATGGTACATACTAATATCTATATAAATATATACAGTGTTCGACAAATCACCCAAAAATCTACTCGCCCAACCAAAAAATCTACTCGCCACCTAGTCCCGCCCCCAACCCCGCCCCTAGTCCCGCCCCCAACCCCGCCCCCAACCCCGCTTTAAAATAAAACATATGAATAAAATCCATTTAAATGACAAATATATTTATTGTATTACATTATACTACAATTAGCCCTTGTTACGTGTGTGTGTGTGTCTGTGTAAATGTCGATCTAGAAATAAAAGCCAGGTGTGAATGACTAGTTTCCTGCACCCCTTAATCAGTGTCTGGATGCCCCCGCTTCACAATATCTAAAGCAGAACCCCCATTCACCTGCGCTCCGGCGTCATGACGTCACGTTGCCCTAGTAACGTGACGTCACATGACCTCACAGCGTCATTTTGATGCCGCGTTGCCATGGCGACGCAGGAAGGAAGCCGCCGGAGCCTAGGTAAGTGAAGGTTTACAGAGGCCCTGCAGCTCCCCCGGCACTTCATTTAAGTGCCTTCGGGAAGCGCGCGGGGCCTCTGTAAACCCCACGCCCCCCAGACGGCAGTCTTGTGCCCCGCGTGGGGGTCGCGCCCCCCAGTTTGCGCACCGCTGTTCTAGAAATCCAATCGGATAAGGCTCTTTCTGCACGCTTTTGCACAACTCCCAGCTACTAGAATATCCCCCTGTGTCTATCCAAGAGGAGGTTTTAGTGTACTGACAAAAAACATCCCAAAATAAATTGTAATTAAGGCTGCGAGGTGTCACTGTATATAGAACATAGATCCAGTAGCACTCTCATTGTAAAAGACTCATCTCTATCCCCCCACAAATAAGCAGGGGGACCCATTCAAAGCCCATAATGTGTATGTCTGAAGCATTAAAGCAAAGTGCAGTGCTGTACCAAAGTAGTAGTTTAGTTTAGACTGCCCTTGAATGGAGTTGAACACTTCCCCAGTGCTGGAATTAGACATAAAAGGTCTATGCAGCAACATAGAGTAGTTGTGTTTAGACGCATGGCTCTATTTTTTGGAGCAGAGCCGCAGCATATATACTGTAAGAACAGTTTCTTACTTCTGACGCGGTATGTTAGACTTATGGCACTTCAGATATGGAGGATTGTTTTGGGCAAATAAAAGGTTAAAAAAAAGTATCAGAGAAATGCAACTTGTGACGCATCTCATTTTAATCTGTGCACCATGTAACTGCCCCCAACTCATACTACTCACTCTCCCCAAGGTGCAAATTGGGGCAGAGACGCAGAATGTGATACATCTGATTATAATCTGTGCACCATGTAACTCCCCCCAACTCCTTCTACTGACTCTCCCCAAGGTGCAAGCTGGGGCAGAGACGCAGACTGTGATACATCTCATTATAATCTGTGTGCCATGTAACTCCTCCCCAACTCCTTCTACTGACTCTCCCCAAGGTGCATGCTGGGGCAGAGACGCAGACTGTGATACATCTCATTATAATCTGTGTGCCATGTAACTCCTCCCCAACTCCTCCTACTGACTCTCCCCAAGGTGCATGCTGGGGCAGAGACGCAGACTGTGATACATCTCATTATAATCTGTGATACTTTATCTTGCCATGAAGTCAATGCATTTGAACCCAGTGATACAGTATGTTGATCCCACTGCTGTCAGTGGCACTGTCCATATGTGTACTTGTGTCACCCAATGTATGTAATACAATGTATCACAGTAGCTGTGATTTTTATGACTGCTACTCAAGTTAACCACTTCTCAACCACTTGAAATTAAATGTCAACAGTAGCTGATTTCTCTATTATGACATCACGAGACAGTATCATTGAGCCTCCTAGGAGATGCCAGCAGCAGTGTTCTGTAATGACATCATGGAATCGCCTTAGAGACTGAGATAAATACACAAATGTAAACTTGTTTGTGCGTGACTTGAATTAGTTCCCGAAGGAAACCGTTAGTTTTGTGGACATCTCAGAGATAGGAAAAGAGTGGCGCTGTACAGAGAGACTAATTATCTCCACCTTAACTCTGTATCATGGCAGGTAGGAAGCAACGTGACCTTTACATACCCAAAAAGAAATGGATAATATCTATATTTCTGAACTGTTTACTTTCACAATGTTTTATGGGGTACAGAACAGATAACATGACTCCTATCAATGGATGGGAGAAAGAAGACGGATGGGGTGGGGGGCGGGGGGGAGGGACGGAGGTAGACAACACCCAGGGGGGTTAGGTACCTGGCCTTAATTGGATAATATTTTTTTTTATAAATGTCAAAACTGATTTATTATAGATACATACACACATATTTGTTTTATTGTATTTACTTTTATATCTGGCTTGTAATTCAAAATCTTAAATGATTTGAACAGTAATGTATAGAAAAGAACACATGTACTGTATACATAAATGTCAAAGCGGCAAACGTCTATGGGATCTATGGGATAGTAAAAAAAGACACAGGAACCTTAGTGTATACAGTAGGATTAGTTATGTATAAGGCATGCTTTTTCCTTGCCCTAAGTTTAGGTCAATAACTATTGGACCAATTCTACACCGTGGGGTGTAATGTTCGACTACTTTCAGCCATATCCTTAAATTATTGTCTACAGCAGTGTTTTTCAACCACGGATCCTAGGAACCCTAGGATTCCCCGGGCATCCCTAAAGGGTTCGCTGTAATTTTTAGGTCATTTTAAAATTGTACTTAATACAGAAGAATTTACAGTACAATGCATCTTATCTCAAACGCGCTATTGGAGAGGGTTGGGGTTCCTTACAATGCATCTGATCTCAGACGCGCTATTAGAGAGGATTGGGGTTCCTCACACTTCATCTGATCTCAGACGCACTATTAGATAGGGTTGGGGTATATTACAATGCATCTCATCTTAGACTCGTTGTTAGAGAGGGTTGGGGTCCCTCAGAATTTCACATATGGTTCCTTAACCAAAAAAAGGTTGGAAACCACTACTCTACAGTAATACAAAGGCCCCAAAAAAGACAAAGCCACAAAACGAGGGCAGAATCTGCCACTTGATTTACAGATATAGCTGACCTGAGTGCTCCTCCAGATACCTCAATATACCAGACGTCTCAGAATACCACACCATAATATTACCACAAAATACTACAGTAGGAACAGGCAATTTTTATGTTTTTATTTTTATTTTTAAAGATCCAGTTCCGAAAGCTATGGTACATCTATATTTGTCATTGTGTTCATAGGTGGACATGAAAGCAGGTGATGGACTGCACAAGTTTTATATGCCAGTTGCCACTTTGTGTTGAAAACTACCTAGAAATAGTTTTCTGTCTGTGTTACATCCCAACACATCATATATGTATATGTATATGTATAAATATATATCTATATATATATTTATAGATTAAACCCCATATATTGAGCTAAAATGTACGGGTGCTCTGGTGTTTCAATACATAGCAATGCTATAGAAGGCAATCATGGAGCTTGCTTAAAAATGTATTTAAATATTGAAACTTCTGACCACTATTGATCAGAGTAGTGGTATGTAACATTGATAATCAAATAAATGTGTTTTCCCAGCAAGCCATTATCCCTGTTAGTGCTTGCTATTCATAACAAAACAAAGACCACCAAAAACTTTATTCAAAACCAGAACCAAAACCCCAAATATTTTAAAGGCAAAATAAAAATACCAAGCCAAGTGAGCATCTCTATGTATTTCATATGTATTTGATATCAAGAATATCTTTTAGCAGGTCTGTTAAAGCAGTCCTAACCCCCCAAAGTCAGGCTTTCAGGATATCCCAGCTTCAGCGGAGGTGGCTCAATCCGTCCCTGCTTCAGCACAGCTCGCTCAATCAGTCCCTGCTTCAGCACAGGTGACTCAATCAGAGGCTGATTGAGTGATTGGGCCACCTGTGCTAAAGCTGGAATATCCTGAAAAGTTGACCTATTGTGGGGGGTTTGATGACTGGAGTTGAGTCCCCGTGTGTTAAAGAAATGTGCCTTGATTGTGCTTTTCTGGCCCTTCACTTTTACCTTTCTTCCTTACAGATCAGTTTTTAAATTCCTCTGCTGTGAACCCTCCACCGACCTGCAGTGCTCCTGCAGTCACCACTGCTTACCCTTCATGGAGCAACAGCTTCCACCCAGTAGGGAGGAATACAGAAGTCTACAGACATGGGGCCCAAGGCATGATTTTGCAACAAGGGTCTGCAGGAACACCAATGTATCTACAGCAGATCCCACAGGCAACACGCGCTTACCCTCGTGTATCGGACATGAACGGAGGATTCTACCACACTGCTACAGGAGGATACACAGGATTTGCAGGACAAGTTAGGGGAGAAGCCACAACGCAGCCTGTTACTTTCCGTCCCAACACACATTTGGAAAGACGTGCTACAATAGGGCCTTGTATAATGGCCACCCAGTATGCACAACTTCAGCAGCCACCATTCATACCCCTTAGAGGAATGCAGACCTTACAAGGTGAGATATGGAGAATCTTTACTAATCATTGTTCAAAATCTTCTCCTTGACCGATACCATTACCTGTTATAAAGATCTTTAATTACGGTCATTCGCCACTGTAGTGTTACAAATATATAGAACTCTACAGTATGTAGTCCTCGCCAATACTGAAGGGATTAAGCATGTGTTTGCTTTTCTTCCTTTGTGTTATTATGTACAATGTGTTGGTATTTATGATAATTGATTATTTCTCCTTTTTGATTTTGTTACAGTGTGTCAGACCTCGCTTGGAGCCCAACATATTTCCCAGGCCAGTTTAATTACACAAGGAGCAGTTCAGCTTGCTGCTAATGAAAAAAGTGAACCACCTCTAATGTACCCAACTCAACCAGCTCGGAAGCTGAGCCACCTCTCAAAGTTACATATTGATGTGCAAAGCAACAAAGAGTTATATGTGCCAGTGTGGAAAAGGGGTGGGTTAAAAGATATGGCGAAGAGATCTTCAGAGGTGAAGGCCCCCTCACATATTGCTCAGAAGGTTCGTAATAACGTGCTGAGTTCAGTGAAGACTGAGTGTCCGTCAAAGTCTGAGGGGGTACCAAAGTGCTCCAAAGTGGAAACAAAGAAGAAAAAGATCCTTTATTCAGCTGCAAAGGATCAAGTCCCTCAAACTGCACTGCAAAAGAAGGTAAAACCAATGTCAAAGCCAGTAAATCATTCTTCTGCTCCTATACCAGGGAAGTCACCCCATGGCCCACAATCTGGTGACGAGGCTGTTCTGTTAAAAAAGATGAAACGTGTTTGTCTCTCAGGTGCCCACATTTCCAATAAGGTATCTGAAAAGATGCAGCAAAGCCGTGAAGGTACAATGGATGCAAAGACACCTGCTGTTACTCATATTAATCCTAAACTGAAGAAAACTCAGGAGATAGGGATCAAACGTAAAGATGCAAAGACTCCTGCAGTTACTCATAGTCCTGAGCGGAAGACACCTCAGGAGATGGGGATCAAACGTAAATATGCAAAAACTCCTGCAGTTACTCATAGTCCTGAGCGGAAGACACCTCAGGAGATGGGGATCAAACTTAAAAATGCAAAGACTCCTGCAGTTACTCATTGTCCTGAGCGGAAGACACCTCAGGAGATCGGGATCAAACGTAAATATGCAAAAACACCTGCTGTTACTCATAGTCCTGAGCGGAAGACACCTCAGGAGATGGGGATCAAATGTAAAGATGCAAAGTCTCCTGCAGTTACTCATAGTCCTGAGCGGAAGACACCTCAAGAGATGGGGATCAAACGTAAACAGAACAGCAATATTAAGCAGCTAGTGAAGAAAACAAAGAACCAGACCAGCGTTTTCAGTTTTGAGCAAGCGCTGGCTTGTGGTACTGATAATAACCCCAAAGCTCTCAAAAGAAAAAGTGCTAATCAGCCTGGAGTGAATTCAGAAGTTCTTGGGAAGGGCAAGAAGTCATTGGAACCTTCTGAACAAGGAAAGGTGAAAGCCCATCACAGCAACCTCAGCCTCCAAATGATTAACTCTGTTCAAGTATTTCACCCATTGGGTAAAAAAGCAGGTCCCACAGGTCCAGGGGCACCCGCAGAATCCATTACACTTGGAAATAAGCTTGGACCAATGCAAGGACGCCAAAGCCAGACTTCTGCTTCTCATGTTCAGTGGTCTCTTACTGATGCGATTAAAAGGTTCATGGCCAAAAAACAGGACAGTATTTCTGGAATTAAAGGTGTCGGTATTAATGCCAGGCCTAGGCTATTTAAAATACATGAGTACACAAGACCTGACATTAAAACCAGTGAAATCAAACAACATGGGGAAAACAAAGCTTCAGTTATAGAGAATCCCAAACACTTCCCAGTGATATCCATAGAACAGGAAGCTGCAGTAAGATGCATTGAAAAGGTGAGCCAAACCACTATCCCCATTCCAGCTCCTGGCATTAAAACCAGTGAAATCAAACAACGTGGGGAAAACAAAGCTTCAGTTATAGAGAATCCCAAACACTTCCCAGTGATATCCATAGAACGGAAAGCTGCAGTGACATGCATTAAAAAGGTCAGCCAAACCACTATCCCCATTCAAGCTCCTTTCAACCAGAAGCACCAGCTTTCTAACCTGCAGCTTCCTATCAATGTACCCAGCAGAGTGGACAACTTCACTCCATCCTTCTGTCAACAGCCTCTCCAAGAGCTTGAGGTTTCCATACCTATTCCACCAGAACAGAGAGAGGAGAGAGAGGCTATGAAAAGGAAATCACAACTGGAGAGGGAGTAAGCCTGTCAACATACCTCCAAGGGGAGGCTACAGTGCTTTGTTCAGAGGCAGAAGGATCATAACATCTCTAAACGTTACGGATACCCACCATCCAGACTTATTTCCCCCATGAGATACTTAAGCCCTAAAAAAACAAAAAAAAACCCTGACTAATCTGTAACTGATGCCAAGCTCTGTGACTATCTGTAAATAAGATTTATATTTATAAGTCAGTTTGTAACATATTTTACTAAGAATATATTTAAAACTCTTCAATAAAATGTATCTATTTTCAATTGAACTCTTTATTTACTAAAGAAACTATTTACAAATGCCAAGGGTTATTGAAATTCTGCAAATTAACTTTAGATTACCCTCTTGATGATACGAGAGAGAGAGAGAGAGAGAGAGAGAGAGAGAGAGAGAGAGAGAGAGAGAGAGAGATAAGTAAGTCGGACCCCACTTATGAGAGAGAAACAGATAAATATTTAACTATATGCTTTGTCATGTTGTATGTTGTATGTATGTATGTACTGTATGTCTTTATTTATATAGCGCCATTTATGTAGAAAGCGCTTCACCGCAGTAATACACGTGACAATCATATAAATAATACAAATAACAGATCATGGGAATAAGTGCTTCAGACATAAAAGTAACATTTAGGAAAAGGAGTCCCTGCTCTGAAGAGCTTACAATCTAATTGGTAGGTAGAACATACAGAGACAGTAGGACGGCGTTCTGGTAAGTGCGTCTGCAATGGGCCAAGCTTTTTGTATGCGGTCTATAGTATCAGCCTCGGAGCTACTCACATGCTTCTTTAAGCAGATGTGTTAGAATGTGGGTCTTAAAGGTGGATAGAGAAGGTGCTAGTCGGGTATTGATGGGAAGGGCACTCCAGAGGTGAGGGCAGTCAGTGAGAAAGGTTTAAGGCGAGAGAGGGCTTTAGATACAAAAGGGGTAGATAGAAGACATCATTGGGCGGATCGCAAGAGTCGGGATGGTGCATAGCGAGAAATTAGAGCTGAGCTGTAAGGAGGGGCAGAAGAGTGTAAAGCTTTAAAAGTGAGGAGGAGAATTGAGTGTGAGATACGGGATTTGATAGGAAGCCAGGAGAGGGATTTCAGCAGGGGAGACGCTGAGACAGATTTAGGAAAGAGTAGAGTGATTCTGGCAGCAGCGTTTAGGATAGATTGTAGGGGAGACAGGTGAGAGGCAGTAAGACCGGACAGCAGAAGGTTCCAGTATTTGAGATGGTAGAGAATGAGGGTCTGTGTCAGAGTTTTAGCTGTCGAGCAACAGTGGAAGGGTGTATCTTGCGGAAGAAAAAACGACAGGTTTAGCTACCTTTTGAATGTGAGAGAGGAGTCTGTGACCCCCAGGGCAGCGTGCTTGGGCTACTGCATGTATAGTAGTTCTTCCAACAGTAATGTGGAAGGTGGTAGTAGGGCCAGGTTTGGCATGAAATATAAGGAGTTCTGTTTTTGACATGTTAAATTTAAGTCGGCGGAGGATCATGTTGCATTGGGCTTCTCTTCCTTGTGTTTATATTGTACAATGTCACATACCCAGTAGCACTCCTTAAGACAAATATATATGGTGAGGTGGGTCTGGGGTTGAGTTTACATGGGTTTGTGTGCGCAGATTTAAATTGTTTGGAGGTCTGTGACTCCTCCCCGTTTCCAAACTTACTCTGCCCACCTTTAAAGCAGCAGTCCAAGCTGTCGTTTAAAAAAAAAAAATCCCTTTGATATGTGCATCAATACAATCCACACATTGATAAGTAATTAGCTAAGTTGCGATTGATCGGTGAAGATTCGGCTCGGGGGTTGACTAAATGGTTGCCAGTGCAGCAGAAGAGGACCAAAAATGCAAAGTTCTCTGGGGTGATCATGTGACCAGGCAGTCACTGGATACAATTGAGTTTTGCACAGCTAGGGAGAGGGCAGTGTTCAAAAAAAGGGGGGGGGGGTTGCCAGAGCCTGTTTCAAAATAGGAAGGGGATGTGACTTTGTAAATGGTTGCTATAGAAACAAAAAATGATTGTTACATTATGATACATTAAAATTTTAATTCAGAGTTGTTTAAAAAAAAGTACTACTACTAGTAGCATTATACTAAAAAATAATACAGATGCACAGTAATACCCTCTATAGATATACCAAGAATTGTTAAGTGTGAGTGTGTGTGTGAGTTTATGACATGTGGAAGGAAGGTGGAGGGGTGAGAGTCATGGCGAGGGGAGGGGGGTGAAGGAGAGACATGGTGAGGGGAGGGGGGTGAAAGAGACATGGCGAGGGGAGGAGGGTGAAAGAGAGACATAGGTAGGGGGTGATATAGAGACATGGGAATGGGTTTAAAAGAGAGACATGGGGAGGGGTGAAAGAGACATGGGGAGTGGGTGAAAGAGACATGGGGAGTGGGTGAAAGAGTCATGGGGAGCGGCGGTGAAGAGACATGGGAACAGGGGTAAAGAGACATGGGGAGCAGGGGTGAAGAGACATGGGAGCAGGGGTGAAGAGACATTGGGAGGGGAGGGTGAAAGAGACATGGGGAGGTGATCGAGAGACATTTAGAGGGGGGGTGATAGAGAGACATTTGGAGGGGGGGGATGATAGAGAAACACGGGGAGGGGGTGCAAGAGACATAGAGAGGGGGGTGAAAGAGAGCCATGGGGTGGGGCGTGAAAAAGAGACATGGGGAGAGGGGTGAAAGAGACATGGGGAGGGAGGCGATAGAGAGACATGGGGGGATGAAAGAGACATGGGGAGGGGGGGTGAAAGAAAGCCATGGGGAGGGTGGGTCCATGATCCTCAGTTGCTGGAAGAGTGGGCCCGGGTGAGTAGTTTTTTCTTCTTCACAGGTCCGGGAGATGTTGATCAGACGGCTTCTTAGGGTCAAATAAGACATGACAGACCTTATATAAGGCCTGTGACATCACATTTGACTGAAAAATGATATATCCACCAATCTAATTGGTGGATGTACCATGTGATGGCTTCCATTTTATTTTTTGGCAGAAATGACATCATCTTAAGTGATTGGATAATAAAGGAACTATTGGATCTCAATATAAATGTAGAAAATATGCAGGGCCAAAGCTATGACAATGCTGCAAATATGCGGGGAAAGCATAATGGAGTTCAAAGACATGTTGAACATGAACCCACGTGCGTTTTATGTACCATGTAGTTCTCATTATTTGAACCTAGTGGTTAACAACACTGCCAAACCCAATATAGGTGCCATTTAATTTTTGGGCTTAATTCAACCGTTGTATAATTTCTTCCCCAGGTCCACCAACAGATAAATCATTCTTTTAAAATCCTTACCCAATTTAACACTAAAGAGAGTCTGTGAAACATGTTGGGAGCCTCGTATTGATGCAGTTAGACCAATTCGATACCACCTGGGAGCGCTCTATGTTGCATTAGTGTATATTAAAGAAGATGTGACATTTAAAAGTGAACATCATGGCCCCCAGAGTAGAGCTGTTGCGTACACTCTCGCAAAATGTATTTGTGACTATAAATTCATATGTTGTGTAATATTTTGGTATGACATATTAAGTACAATCAATCCAGTGAACAAGCAGTCTATAAACTATGACAAAAACAAGTCCAAAGACCAAATCTGGGGCTCCAAAAAACAATCCCAACAGTAGATTTTGGGCCCTGTTTGTTTAAATCAAAAACACTACAGTAATGTCCAAGCCTTTGTCTCATAAATAGAGAGGTATCCTTACCAACTCCACTTATAAATGGTGTAAATGATCAGTCTAGGGGTTTACAGTATATACATGTAGAAAAGATGGCGCCTAGCTGGTTCTGCTCTGTTATTGAGCTATCACAAATCAGCTGTAAATGTTCACATGGAATGGCACCTAGTTAACTTTTTAAATCAATAACTGTAGACTTGCTAGTCGGCCAATATCATAGACTCTATCCTCAATAATAACAAAGTTCATTACAAGCGACTCTACGGAAAAACTCTTCGCCAGGCCATTTTGGATGACACCAAAGGAGATTATGAAACCAAAGGGTGCATCAGTTCAATCCTGCTCCTGTGGGTTGCTGCAGGGCACCTTTTGGTGTGTTGTTCGCTAGGGAGATAGTACAAAGTGAAAAATGTGCGATGCACAACCGGAACGAAAAAATAAATGAACTGGAGAGAGTGTACAGTAACTACACAATTTGCTTTTAATAACTCATCTAATCAAATGACCGGCAACAAAAGCGCGCGCACACAGAGGTTTTCAAACATCTCTATGGAGCTTGGTCCCACCCCCCGTTCGTGTCACGTGTCACTCACGCGCGGTGCGCTCACGGGACGATCGTGCACCACTCCCCAGCTGCGACACAACACCCGTAACAATGCCCACCTGTCTCCTGCGCTCTGCGTCCAATCACAGCTCCCGCGGGGCCACACCTCCGTTCCGCCTCTCACTTTCATTGCTCCAGTCCTCCTATTTAATCTCTGCTTGCTCAGTTACACATTGCTGAGCATAAACCATAGTAGCCTTGTGTTCCTACATTCCTGCTGTGCCTTGTGCCTTGCCTCTCTTGCTTTCAGTTTGACCTCATGTGTACCGACACGGCTAGACTCTTGGACGCTCTCTGTATAACGACCCCAGCTTGCCCTCGACTACCTGCATCTCTCCATCCCTGACCACGGATATAGGACATTCTTTTAACCCACCAGCTCCAACCCTCGACCTCGGCACAACGGACATCTACCGTTACTGGCTCCTCCCCATGACCGCGGCAAGTATCTGGACTACCCTCTCTCTCCAACCCCGACCCGGCTACGCTGACAATCCAGGCGTGCCTCCACTGCTGTGGGTGCGCAGTTTCTACTTTCCCACCTCAGTACCGGGGGTCCGCCTTGTTCGTGGTGAGTGCAAGGGTCACAATTAGAGAGGGTTGGGGTTCCTTACAATGCATCTGATCTCAGACGCGCTATTAGAGAGGGTTGGGGCTCCTTTGAATGCATCTGATCTCAGACGCGCTATTAGAGAAAGTTGGGATTCCTTACAATGCAGATTTCAGACGCGCTGTTAGAGAGGGTTGGGGCTCCTTACAATGTATTTGATCAATGCATTGTAAGGAACCCCAACCCTCTCTAGTGTGTATTTGTGAACTGTAAGGTGCTTGACTAATACACTGGAAGAATATCATTGTTTTCGATTAAAAATATCAAAGAATGTGTTACTTTAACGAGCGCTTTCTCTTTTTTTGAATCTCCAATATACTATTTGCCAAGTGGGACTGATGAAATCACCAAAAACTACTGTAGCAGGTCCCCTTTGGTTGTCAATACGTTACTTTGAAGTGGAAGGGAGAGACCTACTGAGGCCAATATACTAAGCATCGCAAACTGAGCGGGGGGAGGGGTGGAGGGTTTCGGCGCATGTCAAACTTCAATTGCACTCGTGTACTAAGTTCAAATTTCTCCATCTGCGCCCAGCCCCAAAATACTGTTTAGCGCACAGAAATGGATTGCACTTGGTGTATAAAAGTCAATGGTACATACTAATATCTATATAAATATATACAGTGTTCGACAAATCACCCAAAAATCTACTCGCCCAACCAAAAAATCTACTCGCCACCTAGTCCCGCCCCCAACCCCACCCCTAGTCCCGCCCCCAACCCCGCCCCCAACCCCGCATTAAAATAAAACATATGAATAAAATCCATTTAAATGACAAATATATTTATTGTATTACATTATACTACAATTAGCCCTTGTTACGTGTGTGTGTGTGTGTGTGTCTGTGTAAATGTCGATCTAGAAATAAAAGCCAGGTGTGAATGACTAGTTTCCTGCACCCCTTAATCAGTGTCTGGATGCCCCCGCTTCACAATATCTAAAGCAGAACCCCCATTCACCTGCGCTCCGGCGTCATGACGTCACGTTGCCCTAGTAACGTGACGTCACATGACCTCACAGCGTCATTTTGATGCCGCGTTGCCATGGCGACGCAGGAAGGAAGCCGCCGGAGCCTAGGTAAGTGAAGGTTTACAGAGGCCCTGCAGCTCCCCCGGCACTTAATTTAAGTGCCTTCGGGAAGCGCGCGGGGCCTCTGTAAACCCCACGCCCCCCAGACGGCAGTCTTGCGCCCCGCGTGGGGGTCGCGCCCCCCAGTTTGCGCACCGCTGTTCTAGAAATCCAATCGGATAAGGCTCTTTCTGCACGCTTTTGCACAACTCCCAGCTACTAGAATATCCCCCTGTGTCTATCCAAGAGGAGGTTTTAGTGTACTGACAAAAAACATCCCAAAATAAATTGTAATTAAGGCTGCGAGGTGTCACTGTATATAGAACATAGATCCAGTAGCACTCTCATTGTAAAAGACTCATCTCTATCCCCCCACAAATAAGCAGGGGGACCCATTCAAAGCCCATAATGTGTATGTCTGAAGCATTAACGCAAAGTGCAGTGCTGTACCAAAGTAGTAGTTTAGTTTAGACTGCCCTTGAATGGAGTTGAACACTTCCCCAGTGCTGGAATTAGACATAAAAGGTCTATGCAGCAACATAGAGTAGTTGTGTTTAGACGCATGGCTCTATTTTTTGGAGCAGAGCCGCAGCATATATACTGTAAGAACAGTTTCTTACTTCTGACGCGGTATGTTAGACTTATGGCACTTCAGATATGGAGGATTGTTTTGGGCAAATAAAAGGTTAAAAAAAAGTATCAGAGAAATGCAACTTGTGACGCATCTCATTTTAATCTGTGCACCATGTAACTGCCCCCAACTCATCCTACTCACTCTCCCCAAGGTGCAAATTGGGGCAGAGACGCAGAATGTGATACATCTGATTATAATCTGTGCACCATGTAACTCCCCCCAACTCCTTCTACTGACTCTCCCCAAGGTGCAAGCTGGGGCAGAGACGCAGACTGCGATACATCTCATTATAATCTGTGTGCCATGTAACTCCTCCCCAACTCCTCCTACTGACTCTCCCCAAGGTGCATGCTGGGGCAGAGACGCAGACTGTGATACATCTCATTATAATCTGTGATACTTTATCTTGCCATGAAGTCAATGCATTTGAACCCAGTGATACAGTATGTTGATCCCACTGCTGTCAGTGGCACTGTCCATATGTGTACTTGTGTCACCCAATGTATGTAATACAATGTATCACAGTAGCTGTGATTTTTATGACTGCTACTCAAGTTAACCACTTCTCAACCACTTGAAATTAAATGTCAACAGTAGCTGATTTCTCTATTATGACATCACGAGACAGTATCATTGAGCCTCCTAGGAGATGCCAGCAGCAGTGTTCTGTAATGACATCATGGAATCGCCTTAGAGACTGAGATAAATACACAAATGTAAACTTGTTTGTGCGTGAGTTGAATTAGTTCCCGAAGGAAACCGTTAGTTTTGTGGACATCTCAGAGATAGGAAAAGAGTGGCGCTGTACAGAGAGACTAATTATCTCCACCTTAACTCTGTATCATGGCAGGTAGGAAGCAACGTGACCTTTACATACCCAAAAAGAAATGGATAATATCTATATTTCTGAACTGTTTACTTTCACAATGTTTTATGGGGTACAGAACAGATAACATGACTCCTATCAATGGATGGGAGAAAGAAGACGGATGGGGTGGGGGGCGGGGGGGAGGGACGGAGGTAGACAACACCCAGGGGGGTTAGGTACCTGGCCTTAATTGGATAATATTTTTTTTTATAAATGTCAAAACTGATTTATTATAGATACATACACACATATTTGTTTTATTGTATTTACTTTTATATCTGGCTTGTAATTCAAAATCTTAAATGATTTGAACAGTAATGTATAGAAAAGAACACATGTACTGTATACATAAATGTCAAAGCGGCAAACGTCTATGGGATCTATGGGATAGTAAAAAAAGACACAGGAACCTTAGTGTATACAGTAGGATTAGTTATGTATAAGGCATGCTTTTTCCTTGCCCTAAGTTTAGGTCAATAACTATTGGACCAATTCTACACCGTGGGGTGTAATGTTCGACTACTTTCAGCCATATCCTTAAATTATTGTCTACAGCAGTGTTTTTCAACCACGGATCCTAGGAACCCTAGGATTCCCCGGGCATCCCTAAAGGGTTCGCTGTAATTTTTAGGTCATTTTAAAATTGTACTTAATACAGAAGAATTTACAGTACAATGCATCTTATCTCAAACGCGCTATTGGAGAGGGTTGGGGTTCCTTACAATGCATCTGATCTCAGACGCGCTATTAGAGCGGGTTGGGGCTCCTTACAATGCATCTGATCTCAGAAGCGCTATTAGAGAGGATTGGGGTTCCTCACACTTCATCTGATTTCAGACGCACTATTAGATAGGGTTGGGGTATATTACAATGCATCTCATCTTAGACTCGTTGTTAGAGAGGGTTGGGGTCCCTCAGAATTTCACATATGGTTCCTTAACCAAAAAAAGGTTGGAAACCACTACTCTACAGTAATACAAAGGCCCCAAAAAAGACAAAGCCACAAAACGAGGGCAGAATCTGCCACTTGATTTACAGATATAGCTGACCTGAGTGCTCCTCCAGATACCTCAATATACCAGACGTCTCAGAATACCACACCATAATATTACCACAAAATACTACAGTAGGAACAGGCAATTTTTATGTTTTTATTTTTATTTTTAAAGATCCAGTTCCGAAAGCTATGGTACATCTATATTTGTCATTGTGTTCATAGGTGGACATGAAAGCAGGTGATGGACTGCACAAGTTTTATATGCCAGTTGCCACTTTGTGTTGAAAACTACCTAGAAATAGTTTTCTGTCTGTGTTACATCCCAACACATCATATATGTATATGTATATGTATAAATATATATCTATATATATATTTATAGATTAAACCCCATATATTGAGCTAAAATGTACGGGTGCTCTGGTGTTTCAATACATAGCAATGCTATAGAAGGCAATCATGGAGCTTGCTTAAAAATGTATTTAAATATTGAAACTTCTGACCACTATTGATCAGAGTAGTGGTATGTAACATTGATAATCAAATAAATGTGTTTTCCCAGCAAGCCATTATCCCTGTTAGTGCTTGCTATTCATAACAAAACAAAGACCACCAAAAACTTTATTCAAAACCAGAACCAAAACCCCAAATATTTTAAAGGCAAAATAAAAATACCAAGCCAAGTGAGCATCTCTATGTATTTCATATGTATTTGATATCAAGAATATCTTTTAGCAGGTCTGTTAAAGCAGTCCTAACCCCCCAAAGTCAGGCTTTCAGGATATCCCAGCTTCAGCGGAGGTGGCTCAATCCGTCCCTGCTTCAGCACAGCTCGCTCAATCAGTCCCTGCTTCAGCACAGGTGACTCAATCAGAGGCTGATTGAGTGATTGGGCCACCTGTGCTAAAGCTGGAATATCCTGAAAAGTTGACCTATTGTGGGGGGTTTGATGACTGGAGTTGAGTCCCCGTGTGTTAAAGAAATGTGCCTTGATTGTGCTTTTCTGGCCCTTCACTTTTACCTTTCTTCCTTACAGATCAGTTTTTAAATTCCTCTGCTGTGAACCCTCCACCGACCTGCAGTGCTCCTGCAGTCACCACTGCTTACCCTTCATGGAGCAACAGCTTCCACCCAGTAGGGAGGAATACAGAAGTCTACAGACATGGGGCCCAAGGCATGATTTTGCAACAAGGGTCTGCAGGAACACCAATGTATCTACAGCAGATCCCACAGGCAACACGCGCTTACCCTCGTGTATCGGACATGAACGGAGGATTCTACCACACTGCTACAGGAGGATACACAGGATTTGCAGGACAGGTTAGGGGAGAAGCCACAACGCAGCCTGTTACTTTCCGTCCCAACACACATTTGGAAAGACGTGCTACAATAGGGCCTTGTATAATGGCCACCCAGTATGCACAACTTCAGCAGCCACCATTCATACCCCTTAGAGGAATGCAGACCTTACAAGGTGAGATATGGAGAATCTTTACTAATCATTGTTCAAAATCTTCTCCTTGACCGATACCATTACCTGTTATAAAGATCTTTAATTACGGTCATTCGCCACTGTAGTGTTACAAATATATAGAACTCTACAGTATGTAGTCCTCGCCAATACTGAAGGGATTAAGCATGTGTTTGCTTTTCTTCCTTTGTGTTATTATGTACAGTACAATGTGTTGGTATTTATGATAATTGATTATTTCTCCTTTTTGATTTTGTTACAGTGTGTCAGACCTCGCTTGGAGCCCAACATATTTCCCAGGCCAGTTTAATTACACAAGGAGCAGTTCAGCTTGCTGCTAATGAAAAAAGTGAACCACCTCTAATGTACCCAACTCAACCAGCTCGGAAGCTGAGCCACCTCTCAAAGTTACATATTGATGTGCAAAGCAACAAAGAGTTATATGTGCCAGTGTGGAAAAGGGGTGGGTTAAAAGATATGGCGAAGAGATCTTCAGAGGTGAAGGCCCCCTCACATATTGCTCAGAAGGTTCGTAATAACGTGCTGAGTTCAGTGAAGACTGAGTGTCCGTCAAAGTCTGAGGGGGTACCAAAGTGCTCCAAAGTGGAAACAAAGAAGAAAAAGATCCTTTATTCAGCTGCAAAGGATCAAGTCCCTCAAACTGCACTGCAAAAGAAGGTAAAACCAATGTCAAAGCCAGTAAATCATTCTTCTGCTCCTATACCAGGGAAGTCACCCCATGGCCCACAATCTGGTGACGAGGCTGTTCTGTTAAAAAAGATGAAACGTGTTTGTCTCTCAGGTGCCCACATTTCCAATAAGGTATCTGAAAAGATGCAGCAAAGCCGTGAAGGTACAATGGATGCAAAGACACCTGCTGTTACTCATATTAATCCTAAACTGAAGAAAACTCAGGAGATCGGGATCAAACGTAAAGATGCAAAGACTCCTGCAGTTACTCATAGTCCTGAGCGGAAGACACCTCAGGAGATGGGGATCAAACGTAAATATGCAAAAACTCCTGCAGTTACTCATAGTCCTGAGCGGAAGACACCTCAGGAGATGGGGATCAAACTTAAAAATGCAAAGACTCCTGCAGTTACTCATTGTCCTGAGCGGAAGACACCTCAGGAGATCGGGATCAAACGTAAATATGCAAAAACACCTGCTGTTACTCATAGTCCTGAGCGGAAGACACCTCAGGAGATGGGGATCAAATGTAAAGATGCAAAGTCTCCTGCAGTTACTCATAGTCCTGAGCGGAAGACACCTCAAGAGATGGGGATCAAACGTAAACAGAACAGCAATATTAAGCAGCTAGTGAAGAAAACAAAGAACCAGACCAGCGTTTTCAGTTTTGAGCAAGCGCTGGCTTGTGGTACTGATAATAACCCCAAAGCTCTCAAAAGAAAAAGTGCTAATCAGCCTGGAGTGAATTCAGAAGTTCTTGGGAAGGGCAAGAAGTCATTGGAACCTTCTGAACAAGGAAAGGTGAAAGCCCATCACAGCAACCTCAGCCTCCAAATGATTAACTCTGTTCAAGTATTTCACCCATTGGGTAAAAAAGCAGGTCCCACAGGTCCAGGGGCACCCGCAGAATCCATTACACTTGGAAATAAGCTTGGACCAATGCAAGGACGCCAAAGCCAGACTTCTGCTTCTCATGTTCAGTGGTCTCTTACTGATGCGATTAAAAGGTTCATGGCCAAAAAACAGGACAGTATTTCTGGAATTAAAGGTGTCGGTATTAATGCCAGGCCTAGGCTATTTAAAATACATGAGTACACAAGACCTGACATTAAAACCAGTGAAATCAAACAACATGGGGAAAACAAAGCTTCAGTTATAGAGAATCCCAAACACTTCCCAGTGATATCCATAGAACAGGAAGCTGCAGTAAGATGCATTGAAAAGGTGAGCCAAACCACTATCCCCATTCCAGCTCCTGGCATTAAAACCAGTGAAATCAAACAACGTGGGGAAAACAAAGCTTCAGTTATAGAGAATCCCAAACACTTCCCAGTGATATCCATAGAACGGAAAGCTGCAGTGACATGTATTAAAAAGGTCAGCCAAACCACTATCCCCATTCAAGCTCCTTTCAACCAGAAGCACCAGCTTTCTAACCTGCAGCTTCCTATCAATGTACCCAGCAGAGTGGACAACTTCACTCCATCCTTCTGTCAACAGCCTCTCCAAGAGCTTGAGGTTTCCATACCTATTCCACCAGAACAGAGAGAGGAGAGAGAGGCTATGAAAAGGAAATCACAACTGGAGAGGGAGTAAGCCTGTCAACATACCTCCAAGGGGAGGCTACAGTGCTTTGTTCAGAGGCAGAAGGATCATAACATCTCTAAACGTTACGGATACCCACCATCCAGACTTATTTCCCCCATGAGATACTTAAGCCCTAAAAAAACAAAAAAAAACCCTGACTAATCTGTAACTGATGCCAAGCTCTGTGACTATCTGTAAATAAGATTTATATTTATAAGTCAGTTTGTAACATATTTTACTAAGAATATATTTAAAACTCTTCAATAAAATGTATCTATTTTCAATTGAACTCTTTATTTACTAAAGAAACTATTTACAAATGCCAAGGGTTATTGAAATTCTGCAAATTAACTTTAGATTACCCTCTTGATGATACGAGAGAGAGAGAGAGAGAGAGAGAGAGAGAGAGAGAGAGAGAGAGAGAGAGATAAGTAAGTCGGACCCCACTTATGAGAGAGAAACAGATAAATATTTAACTATATGCTTTGTCATGTTGTATGTTGTATGTATGTATGTACTGTATGTCTTTATTTATATAGCGCCATTTATGTAGAAAGCGCTTCACCGCAGTAATACACGTGACAATCATATAAATAATACAAATAACAGATCATGGGAATAAGTGCTTCAGACATAAAAGTAACATTTAGGAAAAGGAGTCCCTGCTCTGAAGAGCTTACAATCTAATTGGTAGGTAGAACATACAGAGACAGTAGGACGGCGTTCTGGTAAGTGCGTCTGCAATGGGCCAAGCTTTTTGTATGCGGTCTATAGTATCAGCCTCGGAGCTACTCACATGCTTCTTTAAGCAGATGTGTTAGAATGTGGGTCTTAAAGGTGGATAGAGAAGGTGCTAGTCGGGTATTGATGGGAAGGGCACTCCAGAGGTGAGGGCAGTCAGTGAGAAAGGTTTAAGGCGAGAGAGGGCTTTAGATACAAAAGGGGTAGATAGAAGACATCATTGGGCGGATCGCAAGAGTCGGGATGGTGCATAGCGAGAAATTAGAGCTGAGCTGTAAGGAGGGGCAGAAGAGTGTAAAGCTTTAAAAGTGAGGAGGAGAATTGAGTGTGAGATACGGGATTTGATAGGAAGCCAGGAGAGGGATTTCAGCAGGGGAGACGCTGAGACAGATTTAGGAAAGAGTAGAGTGATTCTGGCAGCAGCGTTTAGGATAGATTGTAGGGGAGACAGGTGAGAGGCAGTAAGACCGGACAGCAGAAGGTTCCAGTATTTGAGATGGTAGAGAATGAGGGTCTGTGTCAGAGTTTTAGCTGTCGAGCAACAGTGGAAGGGTGTATCTTGCGGAAGAAAAAACGACAGGTTTAGCTACCTTTTGAATGTGAGAGAGGAGTCTGTGACCCCCAGGGCAGCGTGCTTGGGCTACTGCATGTATAGTAGTTCTTCCAACAGTAATGTGGAAGGTGGTAGTAGGGCCAGGTTTGGCATGAAATATAAGGAGTTCTGTTTTTGACATGTTAAATTTAAGTCGGCGGAGGATCATGTTGCATTGGGCTTCTCTTCCTTGTGTTTATACTGTACAATGTCACATACCCAGTAGCACTCCTTAAGACAAATATATATGGTGAGGTGGGTCTGGGGTTGAGTTTACATGGGTTTGTGTGCGCAGATTTAAATTGTTTGGAGGTCTGTGACTCCTCCCCGTTTCCAAACTTACTCTGCCCACCTTTAAAGCAGCAGTCCAAGCTGTCGTTTAAAAAAAAAAAATCCCTTTGATATGTGCATCAATACAATCCACACATTGATAAGTAATTAGCTAAGTTGCGATTGATCGGTGAAGATTCGGCTCGGGGGTTGACTAAATGGTTGCCAGTGCAGCAGAAGAGGACCAAAAATGCAAAGTTCTCTGGGGTGATCATGTGACCAGGCAGTCACTGGATACAATTGAGTTTTGCACAGCTAGGGAGAGGGCAGTGTTCAAAAAAAGGGGGGGGGGGGTTGCCAGAGCCTGTTTCAAAATAGGAAGGGGATGTGACTTTGTAAATGGTTGCTATAGAAACAAAAAAGATTGTTACATTATGATACATTAAAATTTTAATTCAGAGTTGTTTAAAAAAAAGTACTACTACTAGTAGCATTATACTAAAAAATAATACAGATGCACAGTAATACCCTCTATAGATATACCAAGAATTGTTAAGTGTGAGTGTGTGTGTGAGTTTATGACATGTGGAAGGAAGGTGGAGGGGTGAGAGTCATGGCGAGGGGAGGGGGGTGAAGGAGAGACATGGTGAGGGGAGGGGGGTGAAAGAGACATGGCGAGGGGAGGAGGGTGAAAGAGAGACATAGGTAGGGGGTGATATAGAGACATGGGAATGGGTTTAAAAGAGAGACATGGGGAGGGGTGAAAGAGACATGGGGAGTGGGTCAAAGAGACATGGGGAGTGGGTGAAAGAGTCATGGGGAGCGGCGGTGAAGAGACATGGGAACAGGGGTAAAGAGACATGGGGAGCAGGGGTGAAGAGACATGGGAGCAGGGGTGAAGAGACATTGGGAGGGGAAGGTGAAAGAGACATGGGGAGGTGATCGAGAGACATTTAGAGGGGGGGTGATAGAGAGACATTTGGAGGGGGGGGGTGATAGAGAAACACGGGGAGGGGGTGCAAGAGACATAGAGAGGGGGGTGAAAGAGAGCCATGGGGTGGGGCGTGAAAAAGAGACATGGGGAGAGGGGTGAAAGAGACATGGGGAGGGAGGCGATAGAGAGACATGGGGGGATGAAAGAGACATGGGGAGGGGGGGTGAAAGAAAGCCATGGGGAGGGTGGGTCCATGATCCTCAGTTGCTGGAAGAGTGGGCCCGGGTGAGTAGTTTTTTCTTCTTCACAGGTCCGGGAGATGTTGATCAGACGGCTTCTTAGGGTCAAATAAGACATGACAGACCTTATATAAGGCCTGTGACATCACATTTGACTGACAAATGATATATCCACCAATCTAATTGGTGGATGTACCATGTGATGGCTTCCATTTTATTTTTTGGCAGAAATGACATCATCTTAAGTGATTGGATAATAAAGGAACTATTGGATCTCAATATAAATGTAGAAAATATGCAGGGCCAAAGCTATGACAATGCTGCAAATATGCGGGGAAAGCATAATGGAGTTCAAAGACATGTTGAACATGAACCCACGTGCGTTTTATGTACCATGTAGTTCTCATTATTTGAACCTAGTGGTTAACAACACTGCCAAACCCAATATAGGTGCCATTTAATTTTTGGGCTTAATTCAACCGTTGTATAATTTCTTCCCCAGGTCCACCAACAGATAAATCATTCTTTTAAAATCCTTACCCAATTTAACACTAAAGAGAGTCTGTGAAACATGTTGGGAGCCTCGTATTGATGCAGTTAGACCAATTCGATACCACCTGGGAGCGCTCTATGTTGCATTAGTGTATATTAAAGAAGATGTGACATTTAAAAGTGAACATCATGGCCCCCAGAGTAGAGCTGTTGCGTACACTCTCGCAAAATGTATTTGTGACTATAAATTCATATGTTGTGTAATATTTTGGTATGACATATTAAGTACAATCAATCCAGTGAACAAGCAGTCTATAAACTATGACAAAAACAAGTCCAAAGACCAAATCTGGGGCTCCAAAAAACAATCCCAACAGTAGATTTTGGGCCCTGTTTGTTTAAATCAAAAACACTACAGTAATGTCCAAGCCTTTGTCTCATAAATAGAGAGGTATCCTTACCAACTCCACTTATAAATGGTGTAAATGATCAGTCTAGGGGTTTACAGTATATACATGTAGAAAAGATGGCGCCTAGCTGGTTCTGCTCTGTTATTGAGCTATCACAAATCAGCTGTAAATGTTCACATGGAATGGCACCTAGTTAACTTTTTAAATCAATAACTGTAGACTTGCTAGTCGGCCAATATCATAGACTCTATCCTCAATAATAACAAAGTTCATTACAAGCGACTCTACGGAAAAACTCTTCGCCAGGCCATTTTGGATGACACCAAAGGAGATTATGAAACCAAAGGGTGCATCAGTTCAATCCTGCTCCTGTGGGTTGCTGCAGGGCACCTTTTGGTGTGTTGTTCGCTAGGGAGATAGTACAAAGTGAAAAATGTGCGATGCACAACCGGAACGAAAAAATAAATGAACTGGAGAGAGTGTACAGTAACTACACAATTTGCTTTTAATAACTCATCTAATCAAATGACCGGCAACAAAAGCGCGCGCACACAGAGGTTTTCAAACATCTCTATGGAGCTTGGTCCCACCCCCCGTTCGTGTCACGTGTCACTCACGCGCGGCGCGCTCACGGGACGATCGTGCACCACTCCCCAGCTGCGACACAACACCCGTAACAATGCCCACCTGTCTCCTGCGCTCTGCGTCCAATCACAGCTCCCGCGGGGCCACACCTCCATTCCGCCTCTCACTTTCATTGCTCCAGTCCTCCTATTTAATCTCTGCTTGCTCAGTTACACATTGCTGAGCATAGACCATAGTAGCCTTGTGTTCCTACATTCCTGCTTTGCCTTGCGCCTTGCCTCTCTTGCTTTCAGTTTGACCTCATGTGTACCGACACGGCTAGACTCTTGGACGCTCTCTGTATAACGACCCCAGCTTGCCCTCGACTACCTGCATCTCTCCATCCCTGACCACGGATATAGGACATTCTTTTAACCCCCCAGCTCCAACCCTCGACCTCGGCACAACGGACATCTACCGTTACTGGCTCCTCCCCATGACCGCGGCAAGTATCTGGACTACCCTCTCTCTCCAACCCCGACCCGGCTACGCTGACAATCCAGGCGTGCCTCCACTGCTGTGGGTGCGCAGTTTCTACTTTCCCACCTCAGTACCGGGGGTCCGCCTTGTTCGTGGTGAGTGCAAGGGTCACAATTAGAGAGGGTTGGGGTTCCTTACAATGCATCTGATCTCAGACGCGCTATTAGAGAGGGTTGGGGCTCCTTTGAATGCATCTGATCTCAGACGCGCTATTAGAGAAAGTTGGGATTCCTTACAATGCAGATTTCAGACGCGCTGTTAGAGAGGGTTGGGGCTCCTTACAATGTATTTGATCAATGCATTGTAAGGAACCCCAACCCTCTCTAGTGTGTATTTGTGAACTGTAAGGTGCTTGACTAATACACTGGAAGAATATCATTGTTTTCGATTAAAAATATCAAAGAATGTGTTACTTTAACGAGCGCTTTCTCTTTTTTTGAATCTCCAATATACTATTTGCCAAGTGGGACTGATGAAATCACCAAAAACTACTGTAGCAGGTCCCCTTTGGTTGTCAATACGTTACTTTGAAGTGGAAGGGAGAGACCTACTGAGGCCAATATACTAAGCATCGCAAACTGAGCAGGGGGAGGGGTGGAGGGTTTCGGCGCATGTCAAACTTCAATTGCACTCGTGTACTAAGTTCAAATTTCTCCATCTGCGCCCAGCCCCAAAATACTGTTTAGCGCACAGAAATGGATTGCACTTGGTGTATAAAAGTCAATGGTACATACTAATATCTATATAAATATATACAGTGTTCGACAAATCACCCAAAAATCTACTCGCCCAACCAAAAAATCTACTCGCCACCTAGTCCCGCCCCCAACCCCGCCCCTAGTCCCGCCCCCAACCCCGCCCCCAACCCCGCTTTAAAATAAAACATATGAATAAAATCCATTTAAATGACAAATATATTTATTGTATTACATTATACTACAATTAGCCCTTGTTACGTGTGTGTGTGTGTGTGTGTCTGTGTAAATGTCGATCTAGAAATAAAAGCCAGGTGTGAATGACTAGTTTCCTGCACCCCTTAATCAGTGTCTGGATGCCCCCGCTTCACAATATCTAAAGCAGAACCCCCATTCACCTGCGCTCCGGCGTCATGACGTCACGTTGCCCTAGTAACGTGACGTCACATGACCTCACAGCGTCATTTTGATGCCGCGTTGCCATGGCGACGCAGGAAGGAAGCCGCCGGAGCCTAGGTAAGTGAAGGTTTACAGAGGCCCTGCAGCTCCCCCGGCACTTAATTTAAGTGCCTTCGGGAAGCGCGCGGGGCCTCTGTAAACCCCACGCCCCCCAGACGGCAGTCTTGCGCCCCGCGTGGGGGTCGCGCCCCCCAGTTTGCGCACCGCTGTTCTAGAAATCCAATCGGATAAGGCTCTTTCTGCACGCTTTTGCACAACTCCCAGCTACTAGAATATCCCCCTGTGTCTATCCAAGAGGAGGTTTTAGTGTACTGACAAAAAACATCCCAAAATAAATTGTAATTAAGGCTGCGAGGTGTCACTGTATATAGAACATAGATCCAGTAGCACTCTCATTGTAAAAGACTCATCTCTATCCCCCCACAAATAAGCAGGGGGACGCATTCAAAGCCCATAATGTGTATGTCTGAAGCATTAAAGCAAAGTGCAGTGCTGTACCAAAGTAGTAGTTTAGTTTAGACTGCCCTTGAATGGAGTTGAACACTTCCCCAGTGCTGGAATTAGACATAAAAGGTCTATGCAGCAACATAGAGTAGTTGTGTTTAGACGCATGGCTCTATTTTTTGGAGCAGAGCCGCAGCATATATACTGTAAGAACAGTTTCTTACTTCTGACGCGGTATGTTAGACTTATGGCACTTCAGATATGGAGGATTGTTTTGGGCAAATAAAAGGTTAAAAAAAAGTATCAGAGAAATGCAACTTGTGACGCATCTCATTTTAATCTGTGCACCATGTAACTGCCCCCAACTCATCCTACTCACTCTCCCCAAGGTGCAAATTGGGGCAGAGACGCAGAATGTGATACATCTGATTATAATCTGTGCACCATGTAACTCCCCCCAACTCCTTCTACTGACTCTCCCCAAGGTGCAAGCTGGGGCAGAGACGCAGACTGTGATACATCTCATTATAATCTGTGTGCCATGTAACTCCTCCCCAACTCCTCCTACTGACTCTCACCAAGGTGCATGCTGGGGCAGAGACGCAGACTGTGATACATCTCATTATAATCTGTGATACTTTATCTTGCCATGAAGTCAATGCATTTGAACCCAGTGATACAGTATGTTGATCCCACTGCTGTCAGTGGCACTGTCCATATGTGTACTTGTGTCACCCAATGTATGTAATACAATGTATCACAGTAGCTGTGATTTTTATGACTGCTACTCAAGTTAACCACTTCTCAACCACTTGAAATTAAATGTCAACAGTAGCTGATTTCTCTATTATGACATCACGAGACAGTATCATTGAGCCTCCTAGGAGATGCCAGCAGCAGTGTTCTGTAATGACATCATGGAATCGCCTTAGAGACTGAGATAAATACACAAATGTAAACTTGTTTGTGCGTGACTTGAATTAGTTCCCGAAGGAAACCGTTAGTTTTGTGGACATCTCAGAGATAGGAAAAGAGTGGCGCTGTACAGAGAGACTAATTATCTCCACCTTAACTCTGTATCATGGCAGGTAGGAAGCAACGTGACCTTTACATACCCAAAAAGAAATGGATAATATCTATATTTCTGAACTGTTTACTTTCACAATGTTTTATGGGGTACAGAACAGATAACATGACTCCTATCAATGGATGGGAGAAAGAAGACGGATGGGGTGGGGGGCGGGGGGGAGGGACGGAGGTAGACAACACCCAGGGGGGTTAGGTACCTGGCCTTAATTGGATAATATTTTTTTTTATAAATGTCAAAACTGATTTATTATAGATACATACACACATATTTGTTTTATTGTATTTACTTTTATATCTGGCTTGTAATTCAAAATCTTAAATGATTTGAACAGTAATGTATAGAAAAGAACACATGTACTGTATACATAAATGTCAAAGCGGCAAACGTCTATGGGATCTATGGGATAGTAAAAAAAGACACAGGAACCTTAGTGTATACAGTAGGATTAGTTATGTATAAGGCATGCTTTTTCCTTGCCCTAAGTTTAGGTCAATAACTATTGGACCAATTCTACACCGTGGGGTGTAATGTTCGACTACTTTCAGCCATATCCTTAAATTATTGTCTACAGCAGTGTTTTTCAACCACGGATCCTAGGAACCCTAGGATTCCCCGGGCATCCCTAAAGGGTTCGCTGTAATTTTTAGGTCATTTTAAAATTGTACTTAATACAGAAGAATTTACAGTACAATGCATCTTATCTCAAACGCGCTATTGGAGAGGGTTGGGGTTCCTTACAATGCATCTGATCTCAGACGCGCTATTAGAGAGGGTTGGGGCTCCTTACAATGCATCTGATCTCAGAAGCGCTATTAGAGAGGATTGGGGTTCCTCACACTTCATCTGATCTCAGACGCACTATTAGATAGGGTTGGGGTATATTACAATGCATCTCATCTTAGACTCGTTGTTAGAGAGGGTTGGGGTCCCTCAGAATTTCACATATGGTTCCTTAACCAAAAAAAGGTTGGAAACCACTACTCTACAGTAATACAAAGGCCCCAAAAAAGACAAAGCCACAAAACGAGGGCAGAATCTGCCACTTGATTTACAGATATAGCTGACCTGAGTGCTCCTCCAGATACCTCAATATACCAGACGTCTCAGAATACCACACCATAATATTACCACAAAATACTACAGTAGGAACAGGCAATTTTTATGTATTTATTTTTATTTTTAAAGATCCAGTTCCGAAAGCTATGGTACATCTATATTTGTCATTGTGTTCATAGGTGGACATGAAAGCAGGTGATGGACTGCACAAGTTTTATATGCCAGTTGCCACTTTGTGTTGAAAACTACCTAGAAATAGTTTTCTGTCTGTGTTACATCCCAACACATCATATATGTATATGTATATGTATAAATATATATCTATATATATATTTATAGATTAAACCCCATATATTGAGCTAAAATGTACGGGTGCTCTGGTGTTTCAATACATAGCAATGCTATAGAAGGCAATCATGGAGCTTGCTTAAAAATGTATTTAAATATTGAAACTTCTGACCACTATTGATCAGAGTAGTGGTATGTAACATTGATAATCAAATAAATGTGTTTTCCCAGCAAGCCATTATCCCTGTTAGTGCTTGCTATTCATAACAAAACAAAGACCACCAAAAACTTTATTCAAAACCAGAACCAAAACCCCAAATATTTTAAAGGCAAAATAAAAATACCAAGCCAAGTGAGCATCTCTATGTATTTCATATGTATTTGATATCAAGAATATCTTTTAGCAGGTCTGTTAAAGCAGTCCTAACCCCCCAAAGTCAGGCTTTCAGGATATCCCAGCTTCAGCGGAGGTGGCTCAATCCGTCCCTGCTTCAGCACAGCTCGCTCAATCAGTCCCTGCTTCAGCACAGGTGACTCAATCAGAGGCTGATTGAGTGATTGGGCCACCTGTGCTAAAGCTGGAATATCCTGAAAAGTTGACCTATTGTGGGGGGTTTGATGACTGGAGTTGAGTCCCCGTGTGTTAAAGAAATGTGCCTTGATTGTGCTTTTCTGGCCCTTCACTTTTACCTTTCTTCCTTACAGATCAGTTTTTAAATTCCTCTGCTGTGAACCCTCCACCGACCTGCAGTGCTCCTGCAGTCACCACTGCTTACCCTTCATGGAGCAACAGCTTCCACCCAGTAGGGAGGAATACAGAAGTCTACAGACATGGGGCCCAAGGCATGATTTTGCAACAAGGGTCTGCAGGAACACCAATGTATCTACAGCAGATCCCACAGGCAACACGCGCTTACCCTCGTGTATCGGACATGAACGGAGGATTCTACCACACTGCTACAGGAGGATACACAGGATTTGCAGGACAGGTTAGGGGAGAAGCCACAACGCAGCCTGTTACTTTCCGTCCCAACACACATTTGGAAAGACGTGCTACAATAGGGCCTTGTATAATGGCCACCCAGTATGCACAACTTCAGCAGCCACCATTCATACCCCTTAGAGGAATGCAGACCTTACAAGGTGAGATATGGAGAATCTTTACTAATCATTGTTCAAAATCTTCTCCTTGACCGATACCATTACCTGTTATAAAGATCTTTAATTACGGTCATTCGCCACTGTAGTGTTACAAATATATAGAACTCTACAGTATGTAGTCCTCGCCAATACTGAAGGGATTAAGCATGTGTTTGCTTTTCTTCCTTTGTGTTATTATGTACAATGTGTTGGTATTTATGATAATTGATTATTTCTCCTTTTTGATTTTGTTACAGTGTGTCAGACCTCGCTTGGAGCCCAACATATTTCCCAGGCCAGTTTAATTACACAAGGAGCAGTTCAGCTTGCTGCTAATGAAAAAAGTGAACCACCTCTAATGTACCCAACTCAACCAGCTCGGAAGCTGAGCCACCTCTCAAAGTTACATATTGATGTGCAAAGCAACAAAGAGTTATATGTGCCAGTGTGGAAAAGGGGTGGGTTAAAAGATATGGTGAAGAGATCTTCAGAGGTGAAGGCCCCCTCACATATTGCTCAGAAGGTTCGTAATAACGTGCTGAGTTCAGTGAAGACTGAGTGTCCGTCAAAGTCTGAGGGGGTACCAAAGTGCTCCAAAGTGGAAACAAAGAAGAAAAAGATCCTTTATTCAGCTGCAAAGGATCAAGTCCCTCAAACTGCACTGCAAAAGAAGGTAAAACCAATGTCAAAGCCAGTAAATCATTCTTCTGCTCCTATACCAGGGAAGTCACCCCATGGCCCACAATCTGGTGACGAGGCTGTTCTGTTACAAAAGATGAAACGTGTTTGTCTCTCAGGTGCCCACATTTCCAATAAGGTATCTGAAAAGATGCAGCAAAGCCGTGAAGGTACAATGGATGCAAAGACACCTGCTGTTACTCATATTAATCCTAAACTGAAGAAAACTCAGGAGATAGGGATCAAACGTAAAGATGCAAAGACTCCTGCAGTTACTCATAGTCCTGAGCGGAAGACACCTCAGGAGATGGGGATCAAACGTAAATATGCAAAAACTCCTGCAGTTACTCATAGTCCTGAGCGGAAGACACCTCAGGAGATGGGGATCAAACTTAAAAATGCAAAGACTCCTGCAGTTACTCATTGTCCTGAGCGGAAGACACCTCAGGAGATCGGGATCAAACGTAAATATGCAAAAACACCTGCTGTTACTCATAGTCCTGAGCGGAAGACACCTCAGGAGATGGGGATCAAATGTAAAGATGCAAAGTCTCCTGCAGTTACTCATAGTCCTGAGCGGAAGACACCTCAAGAGATGGGGATCAAACGTAAACAGAACAGCAATATTAAGCAGCTAGTGAAGAAAACAAAGAACCAGACCAGCGTTTTCAGTTTTGAGCAAGCGCTGGCTTGTGGTACTGATAATAACCCCAAAGCTCTCAAAAGAAAAAGTGCTAATCAGCCTGGAGTGAATTCAGAAGTTCTTGGGAAGGGCAAGAAGTCATTGGAACCTTCTGAACAAGGAAAGGTGAAAGCCCATCACAGCAACCTCAGCCTCCAAATGATTAACTCTGTTCAAGTATTTCACCCATTGGGTAAAAAAGCAGGTCCCACAGGTCCAGGGGCACCCGCAGAATCCATTACACTTGGAAATAAGCTTGGACCAATGCAAGGACGCCAAAGCCAGACTTCTGCTTCTCATGTTCAGTGGTCTCTTACTGATGCGATTAAAAGGTTCATGGCCAAAAAACAGGACAGTATTTCTGGAATTAAAGGAGTCGGTATTAATGCCAGGCCTAGGCTATTTAAAATACACGAGTACACAAGACCTGACATTAAAACCAGTGAAATCAAACAACATGGGGAAAACAAAGCTTCAGTTATAGAGAATCCCAAACACTTCCCAGTGATATCCATAGAACAGGAAGCTGCAGTAAGATGCATTGAAAAGGTCAGCCAAACCACTATCCCCATTCCAGCTCCTGGCATTAAAACCAGTGAAATCAAACAACGTGGGGAAAACAAAGCTTCAGTTATAGAGAATCCCAAACACTTCCCAGTGATATCCATAGAACGGAAAGCTGCAGTGACATGCATTAAAAAGGTCAGCCAAACCACTATCCCCATTCAAGCTCCTTTCAACCAGAAGCACCAGCTTTGTAACCTGCAGCACCAGCTTTCTAACCTGCAGCTTCCTATCAATGTACCCAGTAGAGTGGACAACTTCACTCCATCCTTCTGTCAACAGCCTCTCCAAGAGCTTGAGGTTTCCATACCTATTCCACCAGAACAGAGAGAGGAGAGAGAGGCTATGAAAAGGAAATCACAACTGGAGAGGGAGTAAGCCTGTCAACATACCTCCAAGGGGAGGCTACCGTGCTTTGTTCAGAGGCAGAAGGATCATAACATCTCTAAACGTTACGGATACCCACCATCCAGACTTATTTCCCCCATGAGCTACTTAGGCCCAAAAAAAAAAAAAAAAAAAAACCCTGACTAATCTGTAACTGATGCCAAGCTCTGTGACTATCTGTAAATAAGATTTATATTTATAAGTCAGTTTGTAACATATTTTACTAAGAATATATTTAAAACTCTTCAATAAAATGTATCTATTTTCAATTGAACTCTTTATTTACTAAAGAAACTATTTACAAATGCCAAGGGTTATTGAAATTCTGCAAATTAACTTTAGATTACCCTCTTGATGATACGAGAGAGAGAGAGAGAGAGAGAGAGAGAGAGAGAGAGAGAGAGAGAGAGAGAGAGAGATAAGTAAGTCAGACCCCACATATGAGAGAGTAACAGATAAATATTTAACTATATGCTTTGTCATGTTGGATGTTGTATGTATGTATGTACTGTATGTCTTTATTTATATAGCGCCATTTATGTAGAAAGCGCTTCACCGCAGTAATACACGTGACAATCATATAAATAATACAAATAACATATCATGGGAATAAGTGCTTCAGACATAAAAGTAACATTTAGGAAAAGGAGTCCCTGCTCTGAAGAGCTTACAATCTAATTGGTAGGTAGAACATACAGAGACAGTAGGACGGCGTTCTGGTAAGTGCGTCTGCAATGGGCCAAGCTTTATGTACTGCACCGACACACTTTATTCGAGCAAATACCCGGTATGTACCTGGCAGATACCTGTAATGCGCCGCTCCTCACCTCTGACAAGCCCCGTTGCATTTGCCTTCCCAGCCTGGGTTCATGCCTGGCTGATGGGCGGCTGATCTGTTAAATGATAATGATTAGGATTTAATAGGCTGCAATGCTTCGCGTGTCTACCAGATGGCATAAATTCATGAATTGTAATGCAGTATATATATATGTACTGTGCAGTATTGCAGCCAACGGGAATAAAATGCTTCAATCCCTGCCGGAAAATAACTCAATGCACTCGGGCAGAAAACAGTCACAAACCTCAATACACCCGGGTATACCCGAATTCGTGGGACTAGCCGAGCTCGAATAAAGTGTGTCGCCAGTGTATGCGGTCTATAGTATCAGCCTCGGAGCTACTCACATGCTTCTTTAAGCAGATGTGTTAGAATGTGGGTCTTAAAGGTGGATAGAGAGGGTGCTAGTCGGGTATTGATGGGAAGGGCACTCCAGAGGTGAGGGCAGTCAGTGAGAAAGGTTTAAGGCGAGAGAGGGCTTTAGATACAAAAGGGGTAGATAGAAGACATCATTGGGCGGATCGCAAGAGTCGGGATGGTGCATAGCGAGAAATTAGAGCTGAGCTGTAAGGAGGGGCAGAAGAGTGTAGAGCTTTAAAAGTGAGGAGGAGAATTGAGTGTGAGATACGGGATTTGATAGGAAGCCAGGAGAGGGATTTCAGCAGGGGAGACGCTGAGACAGATTTAGGAAAGAGTAGAGTGATTCTGGCAGCAGCGTTTAGGATAGATTGTAGGGGAGACAGGTGAGAGGCAGTAAGACCGGACAGCAGAAGGTTCCAGTATTTGAGATGGTAGAGAATCAGGGTCTGTGTCAGAGTTTTAGCTGTCGAGCAACAGTGGAAGGGCGTATCTTTGTAAGATTGCGGAGGAAAAAACTACAGGTTTAGCTACCTTTTGAATGTGAGAGAGGAGTCTGTGACCCCTAGGCAGCGTGCTTGGGCTACTGGATGTATAGTAGTACTTCCAACAGTAATGTGGAAGGAGGTAGTAGGGCCAGGTTTGGCATGAAATATAAGGAGTTCTGTTTTTGACATGTTAAATTTAAGTCGGCGGAGGATCATGTTGCATTGGGCTTCTCTTCCTTGTGTTTATACTGTACAATGTCACATACCCAGTAGCACTCCTTAAGACAAATATATATAGTGAGGTGGGTCTGGGGTTGAGTTTACATGGGTTTGTGTGCGCAGATTTAAATTGTTTGGGGGTCTGTGACCAAAATACCAAGAAGTGATCTCCTTTAATACAAACATAAGGAGACAAGCGACAGGGTACCTTTGGTGGTCACATATAACCCACACCTAGGAGCCCTACGCAAGATCGCCAGGGAACTACAACCCATCCTACAGGAAGATACAAGACTGCAACAGGTCTTCCCTGAAGCACCCTTATTATCATACAGACAACAACATAATCTCAAGAATATTTTGGTGAGGAGTAAAGTATTCAGCAGTACCACTGAATGCGGGACAAAACCATGCCAGGACGCCAGATGCAAAACCTGCGCAATGCTCTACACAGCGGACACAATACAAATACCACACAGGAATCGGGAATACAAAATCAGAGGAAGGTTCACCTGTTCCTCCAGCAATGTCTTGTACCTCATCATGTGCATGAAATGCCCAGGGGGCTGCTACTACATAGGGGAGACAGGGCAGGGGCTAACAAGAGAATGAACCTGCATCGCCACAGCATCACACGCGGAACAAGAGACGGTCCTGTCGGCGAACATTTCTCTGACTCTGGCCATAAGATGAACGATCTGAGGGTTGCCATACTCAAAGGTAATCTTAAAACACCGAAAGGTAGACGGTTGCATGAATACAAATTTATGCAACTGTTCTGGATACTTAACGGTGGCCTAAACAGAGATCGAAATTACAGTATATGAGTCATTACTGACACAAGTGAACTCTCTTCCCATGAGCGCAAAGGCCATGTCTGCACATACTGTGCTATATGTATGCACACACAGCTGTCTCTTACACATACCTATACTCCTTGTTTTTCCATCCCGATACACCAATAGGGACCACATAGTATCTACACACACTTCTAGTTATGCTACAATCTCTCACATTTCCACACCTACCCACACCATTTATATTAACTCCCACTCCACACACACCTTTTGTAAAGCACTGTATACACTGTGGGCTCTCCATTCATTTATATTCACACAGATACACACACACACACTTACATCACTAACTTTCAGGAACCATTTAACACCTCTAGCCATGAATCACATCCCCACCGGGGGAGGACAAGCACAGATAACATACAAGAGACACTGTTTTGAAGCATACCCTTTGCTTGCTTCATTCATTGTAACATCGCCGGAAGAAGAGATCAGTTTATCTTGAAAGGTCGCACAAATAAAAGCATTTCGTTAGCCACAGAACGGTATCATCTATTTATTTTTTGATTATATATATATATATATATATATATATATATATATATATATATATATATATATATATATATATAGTGGTCGACAAATCACCCAAAAATCTAGTCGCCGAACAAAAAAATCTACTCGCCACCTAGTACCACACGTGTGTTGCTTGGGCCAATAGGAGCTCGCCACGATGTTAAATCCACTCGCCCGGGGCGTGCAAATGTATAGGTTTGTCGAACACTGTATATATATATATATATATATATATTTATATACTATATTAGTGAAAGCACTGTATGCCTGCCTGGATGTCCGGTGTCCCTAGGGGAAATCTCATTGGTCCCTTGGGCCGCCCACCCCCGCACACCTCTCATTGGCCTGAGGCGGAGTGACGGGCCACACACACACACACACACACACACACACACACACACACACAACACAGCAGCTCTATACACACACACACACACACACACAACACAGCAGCTCTATACACACACACACACACACACACAACACAGCAGCTCTATACACACACACACACAACACAGCAGCTCTATACACACACACACACCCCCTCTGTCCGCCCCCCCCCCCCCCATCACGTGCGCCGCCCTGCACTGGCTCCGGACGGGAAGCGCGGCCCTCCTACCCCAGCCGCTCCCTTACCTCCCCGGTGCTACCACCCGCTCAGGTAAGTCACTGTGCGTCCCGCCTCAGCCTCAGGCCCACTGCGCGTCCCGCCTCAGCCTCAGGCCCACTGCGCGTCCAGCCTCAGCCTCAGGCCCACACAGGGCACTTCCTACCGCCGCTCAGCCGGACGCCACATCGAGCGGGCGCCGGGGGGGGGGGAGCGCGAGTCTCAGGCCCACACAGGGCGCTTCCTGCCGCCGCCTGCACGCCTCACTCAGCAGGACGGCACATCGGGGGACCAAGCAGGCGCCGGGGGGGGGGGGAGCGCGAGTCACAGGGAACGGGGGGGGGGGGGGGGGAGTCACGGGGAACGGGGGGGGGGGGGCCACCAGCCGAACCAGCAGGGGGACGGACGCACGGAGGAGGGGGGGAAATGCCCATACATAAATTATGACAATACATATGCCCACTGCTCTCCACCCCCCCCCACTCCCCTTTCCCCCGTCCCCCACTCCCCTTTTCCCCCCCTCCCCTTTCCCCCCCCCCCCCCCTTCTCCCCCCCGCTCCCCTTTCTCCCCCCCGCCCCGCTCCCCTTTCTCCCCCCCGCCCCGCTCCCCTTTCTCCCCCCCGCCCCGCTCCCCCCCCAAACCTTTACAACAAATACTCACCTATTGTTCCACGATTTATAAATAATACTACCTATTACGCATTTACATCCCGGGCAACGCCGGGTCTCTCAGCTAGTATTTATATATATATATACACACACACACACACACACATACATATATATATATATATACACACACACACACACACACACACACACATACATACACACACACACACACAATATAACAATAATAATACTAATAATAATAACAATAAACATGATTCCCACTCACTGACTTTACTTATACTTCAGTGGAGTCTCACCTTTTCAAGTGGAAACTTTCCCTTTAAAAAAGCAATTTATTGGCGCTACCAAACTCACGGCCTCGGACTCTGACAGACATGATTACAGACCCGCCAACATTTGGCACATACAGAAGAGGTAACTTTATTTGCTGCAGTATCTCGCTGTGGGGGAGAGGAGCTGGCAGGAAAGTGACCCCACCGAAGGAAGCTCAATAACATGAACCATTTACTTACATGCAAAGATCATACAAGCAATAAAATATACATAACTATGTATTTATTTGTATATTCTTAAATACACACAATAGAAGTGTTATTAAATCCACCATAACCAGTTGATCGTTAGCAGGTAAGTCATCAATCTCACAGCTGCTTTAGGCTCGTAATATACTGTGTGGCCGTGCGCACGCCTGTGCGAACGCGTGTGCATGTGCTGCACACGTTTTGTGTGTATAGAGTCCGTGCTGCCGGGAGCGACATGCTGGGAAGGTAGTGTGTGTGTGTGTGTGCGCGTGTGTGTGTATATGTATGTGTGTGTGTGTGTGTGTGTATGTGTGTATGTGTGTGTGTGTGTATGTGTGTGCGCGTGTGTGTGTGTGTATATGTATGTGTGCGCGTGTGTGTATGTGTGTGTGTGTGTGTATACTGTAAATTGTGAGTGAATAATTACTTAAATAAGATTTTTAAAAGAAAAAAAAACATGTTTAATAAATAAAAAAAATGTATTTGTGCACTTATTGACACACACACACACACACACACACACACACACACACACACACACACACACACACACACACACACACACACACACACACACACACACACACATTTCAGTGGCAGTAGCAGCGTGAATTCCTTATTTTCTTCCTCTTCCCCCGTCGGCTGGTCCCACGCTCACTGCCGCGCACACGCGCGCCCCTATTATAGAATGGCCGACTAACCTCAGCCAACTATAAATGCCGCGCGCACAGCGCAGCAAGCGCACACACTGCAGCACAGCCCTGAATTAGCTGCAGCTTCAGCCACTGGCATCAATACAGTAGGTAAAATAGGTCAATAAGAATTTAATAGGCACAGGACATGACAGGTACAGTACCTGCTAGATAGATAAAATAGGTAAATAAGTATTTAATAGGACCAGGACATGACAGGTACAGTACCTGCTAGATAGATAAAATAGGTAAATAAGTATTTAATAGGACCAGGACATGACAGGTACAGTACCTGCTAGATAGATAAAATAGGTAAATAAGTATTTAATAGGACCAGGATATGACAGGTACAGTACCTGCTAAATGGGTAAAGATGAATTTAATAGGTACAGGACATAAAAAAACAGGTACAGTTGGAGTCTGTGAATAACATGTAATTTGCTATATGCAAAGATCATATTATTAATAATATTTGCACACACACAATAGGAGGGATAATAATTCCCTATAACCAGTTTATCAGTAGGTACAGGACATAAAACAGACAAACAGAGCCTACCAAATAGGTGCAGCTGGAGGCCTGTGTGTAACTCCTGCTGACACCCTGCATGTGTAGCAGGATATTTACATGTAGCTGCTGCTCTTCCCACTGACTGGGATAGGCCCACATCCTGAGCTCAAGTTGCTGACACCACGACACCGAGGGGGTTGAACTACACTTCCCATGATGCTTTGGGGAGGGGGTCCTGATTGTACATGTGATAAAGCAGCTGTCAATCAAGAACACAGCAGGCACCGTCCAATTGGAAGAGCGGGTATGGGATGGGGCGGGCTTAGAGCTGTGACAGTGTATTGTTCCTGCTGAGGAGCACACAGAGCAGCTGGGGGCAGGAAACACATAGGTCTATGGGAAAGCTAGGCCCACATCCCCTCACTGTGTTACTGTTATTAGTATTCAACGGCAAAGCAATGTGCTCTGAGGTTTTCTTTTTCCAACTCCTGTGTACGAGGATCCTGCAGCTCTGTTACTAAAAGCCGCTTCCCCCCTTTACCGGATTTAACTTGTTAGGCCGCGCTTATAGTGCCGCCGTCGTGTCGCGCTTACTATAAGCGCACGCGATGGCTGCAATGCATTTGTTTTGACGCGCTGTCGCCGTCACCCGCACTATAAGCGCAGCCTTATGCTTTACACAATAATTCTGCAGGTTTTGGCTTGTGGTCGGAGGATAACTGTCTATACATATAAAGACTTGTATTTTCTAAGCTAAAGGGGCTTAGTATAATGCTAACCTCAAATCCTGAGTGCCTTGTGGCCCCACGTAGGGTTGCCAGGCGGCTTCTCCAAAAATACTGGACACAATGGTGAAAGGTGCGATGCGCTTGAGACACACACACACCCTCTTTGCGCTCCATGCTGTTTCCTCCTCTCTTTGGTCCCACCCCCAGGCTCCTGACACCTCCTGATTGGCTGCATTAGGCCGCGCTTATAGTCCTTGAGACAGCGACGCTGACGTCACTCTGTGTTCACTGCAAAAATAAAATTAAATTCCAGCGATCGCGACTAAGCCGTCGCTCCGTCACGCCGTCGCGTCGCTCCTACTATAAGCGCATGCGATGGATTCAAAACATGTTTTGATGCGACGTCGCCGGGACTATAAGCGCAGCCTTACCCAGCAGCAATCAGGATGGAGTAAACTGCCCAGCCCTCTAGCAGCAGCCCTCCCCGCTCAGGGAGATCCCACAGCCCCCACCCAAGCCGGTCAGGTCCCACGCCCAGATAGGTAATGCCGAACACATACATGTCCAGTATTACCTCAAACATTTTAACTGGACAGTGTCTAAATACAAGACAGTCTGGTTCAATACTGGACACCTGGCAACCCTGCCCCCAAATAGTGAGATGAGACAATTATTAGGAGCAGGCTGAAGGAAAAAGTAACTGTTTAATGTAAAAAGAAAATCAACAGAAGTTAATGCTGACACTAATGTTACATGTATGTAGGACTGACTTCCAACGAGAGACTCAATGGAAATGATTAAGTCTGCGTTCCAGTCAGAGCGGGGCACGCCTAATGAGCAAGACTCGCCCCAAATAAGAAACTATACTGCAGTGTTTGAGACTCACTTCATATTAATTACTGCCTGTTAATGAGTGACACTTCAAATAGTAATACTTACACCACATAAGAGACTGTTCTGATGATTGAGACGTGTTTCAATTAAGTGACTGCTAATGAGTCTCATTCGTTCCCAATGAGTAGTACTGCTTTTCCAATAACCGACACTCTCCAAAAATGTCAGGCTGCCTTACGTCAGTGATACTTCTAAGGCTGGGGCCATAGAGGGGGGGAGCAGTGCTGAGGCGCGCTGACGCTGAGGCTCGCCTGCTGAAGCTGTGAGATTTCATGCACATGCAGGCGAGCCAGCGTCGGCGATCGGGAGGCGGGGGGAGGCGGGGCAGTGACGTCGCTGGGCCAATCACCCGCGACGCAATGACGTCAACATCACGGCGCCATGACGTTGACGCTGCTTCGCGCTGATTGGATGTTTTTAGCCGACAGTGCGCTGAAAAACAGCTTGGCTTTCGGCTGAAAAATCCAACTTGTCAGCACGTCTGCGGACACTCGCGTGAGCGCCCTCTAAAGACATCATCATTGAGGATGCCGGGGCTCCGCGCGGAGCGTCCGCACGGCTCAGCACGGCTTGTCCTTCTATGGACGCAGCCTAATGATTGAGACTCGCTGCTAAGGAGTATTTCACCATCTAATGAATAACACTCGGTCCATGCGGAAGGTTTTGTAGGAATTCTTTTCTTTAGAGCTCAGTGTGGTTTGTACCTAAACCTAATGGGATCCAGAAATATTAAGCAAGGTGGTCATCTTAATTAAGCAAGGTGGTCATCCTAGTGTATGAGTAGACATCATAGGACATCAGAAAGTCCAAGTGTCTGGAGCCTTCTGCTCTTGCTGTACATAAGGCACCAGAATGGATGTGCGCGCTGGCAAAGCAACCACCCTGTACCTGCTTCTTGTGGTAGTTTAATAAACCGTTTTCTTCCAATCATCTAAATAGCCAAAACGTATTGCTTCGTACTTAGAAGGGAGTTTAAGATGTAACGTTTTATTCACGCAGAATTGTTTTCATTTTCCTTCAACAATACCATGTACAATGGGCAATGTTACCATCTTCAGAACAACATTTCATACATTTAACCTAAACGTGGTGGTTGAATTTATGTAACTGTCTTGGCGCTAGAAATGTACGGTTACATTCATTTAAACAGCAGCTCTGTCAAATTAAGAGATTGAACACTTGGAAAGCCAGGAATTGGGATTTCCAGATCAGGTCAGGAAAATCCACTTGCCATTTACTCAATAAGGGCATCCAACGCGGGTTAGTTTGTAGTTCCACTAAAGGAATAGAAATAGTCACTTTAGGTGTGAAACCAAGTTGCAATGAAGCTTTTATATTAGATTCCAATGGATTAGTCATAAACAATTGTGAGTTCATTTTAAAGCAGCAGTCCAAGCTGCCGTTTCAAAAAAAAATATGTAATATGTGCATCAATACAATCCACACAATGATAAGTAATTAGATAAGTTGCCGATCGATCTGTTCTCCTGCGATCGATCGCGTAGATTCGGCTCGGGGGCTCACTAAATAACTGCAGAGGAGAATTCTGCAGTCAGTGTGACTTTGTAAATGGTTGCTATAGAAACAAAAAAGGGTTGTTACATTATACTACATTACAAATGTCATTCAGAGTTGTTGTTTTTTTTTTTTTAAATACTACAAGTATTTTCTCATAGTACAGTAGAGGCAACGTTTATTCTAACATTTGCTGTAAACTAGCCGGGTTACATTCTGGGTATGTGCTGGGTATGTTCTGGGCTAGTTTGAGGCACGTTTAAGGCATTTCTGCATTGACTAACGACCCATAGGATTAACACAGCAGGGATCCCTGGGAGTCCAATTCAGTTTGAATGGGACTGCCAGGGACCCCCGCTGTTAATCTGATAGGCCATTAATCAATGCAGAAATGCTGGGGCTAGTTTAAGGAAAGTTTAAGGCATGTATTCAGAATGTACCTGGGTGTTTCCTGGGTTTTTTGGGGAATTGCCACTGGTTTTTGTTCGAATAAGAGTTGCCTCTACTGTACATAACTGATTTATTTAAAAAAAAATACACATAGGATATTGATTGGTCTGCAGATTTAAGCAACGAGTTTACATAGCATTGGACTTATAAAAAACATTGTTATTAGGTCATTGAAATGGGGCTTTAAGCTGTTCAAATATAGGACCTACCAGCTGATCTGATATAATACAGGCCGATTAATTGACTTTCCATTTCAAGATTTGAAAAATTCTGATTATTCAATAATCCAATCTCTGCAATACTGTATCTAGTTAATGAGGAGGAGTTTGAAGTGTGCGTTTAAACCATCCTCTTGAATCATTTGTAACGTAAATATGCTAATTTTATGTTTTTTATTATTCCAAATAAAATTGGGGAATCTCTTGCTAATCCTGGGAATGTCTTTTTATCTTAAAAGTAGAGGTAACAGTTGTAATAAATAAATACGCTTTGGGAAAGAGACCATTTAAATGAAAGCACTGATATGGATTTAAATTGTCAAAATTATATTTTGGGGATTGTCCTGTTCCCTGTTCAGCCAGATAATGTTGAATTTAGAGAAAAGTATTTTGTATCCCAAGAGACTGAAACTTAGTCAATTCTTGCACTATCACCGAAATTTGAACAGAAGACTAGTACAGTGGGTCACCAACATATACGGCTAATTTAAGTTCTTGTTTCCTAAATCTTAATCTACGAACTATACTCATGAGAGAAACAGCTGTGAGTGTATTGATCAATACAACCCTGAGGAAGCTCACACCTGGATCAAGTGAAACGCGTAGGGTGGTCCTTTTCCTGCCTGCTGTGGGGTATACGCCGTTCGTTGTGAGTCCCCTGCTGCTGAACCGCAGAGCTCTCTCCTGTCTGTGCCCCTGCCGTCGGACGCAGCCTGTGTGCACAACCCGGAAGCGCCGTGGAGCCAGAAAGACAGAGAGAAGCCGGTTAACATCTTCCTGCCTGAGGGACTGAACGCAGCGCCGCCACTACAGGTGGTCAAACCAAGTGGTCAAACTGCTTTCACCTTACTGGGAGCATGCGAGTTGCCTGTAGCTCACTGCTTACTGTATGTCTTTTTAATATAAATTGATCTGCACCGTGCACATCTCTCTTTTCTCTTATATACCCATGGAACGTCCCACCTAAATCTACCAGCATCTCCTACCATATACCGGATGTATCTGAGACACGCTTGATTTCACCTACCCCATGGGTAGGCATTTGGAAGTTGGATTTATATAAGATCTTTGCTTCTAGTACGTCTGCACTATTGTATGCTGTGTTCCTTTTTTTCACATACCACTGAGAGTACCTTGCGCTGGATTCAGCCTGTGTAATCAGTTATCTTGTAGCAGCATCTCTAATTCCCGTGTCCATATTTTATGTCTTTCTGTGGTTTGCATGTTGATCGATATCTTTTATACTTTCAGAAAGCGGATGTAACTCGCAATACCAATTTCGCCCCTCTTTATGTCAGGGGTGAGCAAACTTTTTACAACGAGCCCCCGATTTCCTCCGTGATATTAGTCGGGCCCCCCTGCCTGATGTAATCCAAATCACATAACTTTTTTTAATTAATCGGTATAACATTTTTAAACCAGTTAGACTGCAGTCCCAGTCATGAGTGTGACACGTGCGCCCGGTGGGGGGTGGGGGGCGGCGCGTGCACAGCGCTAACCGCGATCTGCGGTCTCAGGAGAGAGGGAGAGGTTGCGACGGGAGGGGGCGTGTTTCGGGTTTTTGCGGGGGCGTGGCCATGACCTCACGCGGCTGGTTCGCCCTCATTTGAGTGTGTGGATTCTTGCACTACAGCGTGGCTGCTGAGTGTGCGCCGACGCATGTACTCGGCCCTGAGTGACTGGGGTGTCGGTGTTTGTGCGCACAGTGCACGCCGAGGCGTGCGCTCTGGCAGTCACTGGGACCGCAGCCTAAAACATGACAAATATTATAGCTTTGTTATAAATAAATCAGCATAGTAGTATGAGATCATATACTGACTGCAATTTTTTCCCCGTCTCCATTATCTCCCCCAACCTGCATCTATTACCACCATGCTTCACCCTGCACCCCCCCCCCCCTACAAAATCTTGCACCCCTCAGTTTGCGCACCCCTGATTTAGGTAGTGTTAAAAAATATCCACGTTTTTAGAAGGGATTTGCATAACGGAGCTACGAGAATAGAAGTTGTGCGCAAAAAAATGTGAGTTGGAGGCTTTTTTTTAACAAACCGATCGGATTATCAGAGCAAGAGTGAAACTGCTTCTAAAGTAGCCGTTTAGACAGGGTTTGGGCATGTGATTAGGGATTACAGAAAAGCAAAACATGCCAATCCACTTCTAAAGTGCACTTTAGAAGAGGTTTGTCACACTTCGGAGCTACCAGAATAGTCTCCTATATCTGGGCCCAATCTTTCCAGATGAGAGAATTTGGTGTCTCTTGGCAGGAGAATTGGTTCCTCCCACATTTAAGAATGTTATTCTACTCATGCAAATCACAGCAAGGGGGCAAACCAAATGATGGGGGTGACGAAACATACCTCAGTACACCATTTGTACTGAGGAACAGGAACTTAATGAACATAGAAATACATTTAGATTATACAGGCATACCCCGCATTAACGTACGCAATGGGATCGGAGCATGTATGTAATGCGAAAATGTACTTAAACTGAAGCACTACCTTTTTTCCACTTATCGATGCATGTACTGTACTGCAATCGTCATATACGTGCATAACTGATGTAAATAACGCATTTGTAACAGGCTATAGTCTCCCCGCTTGCGCACAGCTTCGGGACAGGTAGGGAGCCGATATTGCTGTTCATGACGTTCTGACTGGCGCATGCGTGAGCTGCCGTTTGCCCATTTGGCGATATGTCCTTACTCGCGAGTGTACTTAAAGTGAGTGTCCTTAAACCGGGGTATGCCTATACAATGCATTCTATAAGAAAAGTAATATATAGCAAAATGATAGCATTTTCATTTTAAGTCAGTCTTTCCTCTGCATATTTTATTTATTTATTTTCTAGCAGCCTGTCTTCATCACGTAGTTATTCAGGAATCTTCATTCAGGTACTTTAAAATTCTCCCTCAGGCACCTCATCTTCAACAAGACGTTGTGCTTCCTATGGCGGCTCAGCTGATAGAGCGCCCTCTTCAGCAGATCCTTTGAGAATAGCCGAAACTGTGATTCCCTTCCTAACCAATGCGGAGCAAAATGAAAACACATTAATATGTGTGTCTGTTAATTTGAATCCACTCTGACAGCTCAGTATAATAATAGATACAATATAGTAATTTCTAACAGCTCAGTATACTGTAAAAACTTGTTGGCACTTGATTAAATACACATCTAGATAAAAAGTACCAGATAAAAAGTACCAAATCACGCAATAGAGACATATATACATATGTAACGTATAAGATCCTTTTATGATCAATATATATGTGGCTAAATGGCTATTAGCCTATGATAAAGTCAAAGTCCGCAGATGTTTTCAAGAGCCATATAACATATATATAGTCTCCTTGATTAAATCTCCTATGGTGATCTAATGTTATTCTGATGTCTCATAGAGACAAAAATAGAACCAGAGGAATGGTAAGTAACACATTCACATAATATATATATAGGTGGAAGTGTCTGGCTAAACATAATTGTATTCATGAAGCAGTATAATATAAAACTCTTATGGTCTCAGCGGACCCAGAATGTGCATAACCAAGATGATTACACTTAAAAGGTCACGGCGGACCTATAGACATGGTAATCCCCAAAACAACTTCTATTCAAGGGTCACAGCGGACCGCGGATGGCATATTATTAAGGGTTTTCCGTGCCTAAGACATGGTATACAGTTTCCCCAGAAGTGTGGAAGGTATGGTGTCTTAGCACCAGTATACTGGCCGTTTTCCTTCGACTGAGGTGTCGCCCCTCTGTGACGTCAGACTCGACGCATGACGCGTTTCGCGTGATTGACACGCTTCTTCAGAAAGGAGGAGTCTAACTTCCCGATCAAGTTGCCTGGCTTTTATACCCTCTATGGCTGGGGGTGTATCATTCTATTCTCCAATCAGGGCTGGTTTAAAAGTGAAACGAATAATGAAGTTGTTTCTTTTTAGAATACTTTGCTGGATATTTATTGATGTATATTATTTTAAAGCTTTTCTCTTTTCTTCCTTTCAGATCGCTACGTCTTGCTGTGGGGAGATACTTTCAGAAATCGGAGGTTCTATGGGAGATAGGTGTTAGAGAATATGGATATATACATGGGGGTCAAAATGGATCTTATCTATGGTGAAAAATGTGAATAATGTGTTTTTTATGATCATGTGTTAATGTGTATAGGTGTAGGAGTGATACTCTCTAATTTGATTCGCCCCTAGTGGTCAATGCGAACCAGACTAGATTAATATATTTAATAACTATCTAAAATATATGAAAATTAAATTTAAAAATATATATATATATAAATAAAATATAATTCTAATTAAAGTGATTTCTAAGGTGAGTTCAGCAAATATATAACTTAATTCTATAAGTGAAACAACTGCAAATTCATATACAGATGTATGTAAAGCGAATAGATTTATCTCTATATCGGATATTAGTAAGTAATATGATTTCTAAAATGTATTATATGTTATAAATAATAAATTGATATGTGATTATTATAAGTATGGTGAAGAAATAAAACCTTTGTTTAAACCATCTGGACTCTGTGTTTGTAATAGGAATATCCATGGACATTCTCTCTGTAGGAGACGTTTATCCCAGTCTCCTCCCCTTGGGCCTGGTGCCACATGTTCACTTCCAGTAAATGGGAGTGTTTTACTATCTCCCTGATGTATTTCATTCACATGTTTGGCTACTGGTTTATCTCTTGTATTTCCAATGTCTCCCATATGTTCCAAAATGCTCGTTTTCAGATGTCTCTTTGTTTTTCCCACATACATTTCGCCACACTTACATGTAATTAAATAGATCACTCCCATTGTTTGACAGTTAAAGTTCTTAATATTAAATGTCTTTGATTTCATAGAATTAGTGAAGGTTTTTGTTTTAGTCATAAAATTACATGCTTTACATCGAGCACATGGGTAAGACCCTATAGGTTTGTCCCCATCCATGTTTTTAAAGGTTGTGCTTGAAAGTGGCTATGTACCAAAGTATCTCTAAGGTTTTTAGCTCTCCTGTAGCCTGTTTGCGGTTGATCTTTTAATACCAGTCTTAGGTCTGGATCTTCAAGGAGAATATCCCAATATTTATTAAGGATTTTTTTGACTTGGTAGGATTGGTCAGAGAAAGTGCTGATAAATCTTATGTTGTGATCAGTTTCTTGAATCCTTTTATTAGTTAGAAGTTTTGGTCTGTCCATTTGTTGCGCTTTGAAATATGCTTTTTATATTTTGTTCTTTGTGTATCCCCTTGTTTGAAAGCTATTTTTCATCTCTACAGCTTGTTTTTTGTATTCAGCTGTTGTTGAGCAATTTCGACGTAATCGTTGAAATTGTCCTATGGGAATATTCTCGATGATGTGCTTTGGGTGGTGGCTTTCCGCTAAAAGCAGTGTATTAGTTGCCGTCGGTTTTCGATATATACTTGTATGTATCTCTTCTCTTTCAGATTTAAAGATAGTAATATCCAGAAATCCTACTTTATCTTTACTTATTTGATAAGTAAGTTTGAGATTATATTCGTTGGTATTTAGTAGCTGGATAAATTCTTGGAGGAGTTTTTCTGTGCCATCCCGTACCAAAAGCACATCATCGATGTATCTAAGCCATTTAATGATATGTATGGTCTTCATGGAGGAACTTCATGGAGTCATGCACCCCCCAGGGACCTTTAACATTGGAGGAAACCGGGGGTATTTTTACTACCGGAGCCAGCCGCAATACTGCAGAAAGTGCTTTGAGTTTGGGCACACACAGGAGAACTGTGATAAACAAAATGTAGCAGTTTGCCGCAAATGCAGAAAGGAGGGTCATTACGCTGCAGAGTGCAAGGAGCCCTCTAAATGTGACTTATGTGAGGAAACAGGACATATGGCTAGAAATTGTACTAAGAAGAGGACATATACGCAGGCTGTAAGGAGAAGGGAAACTGCAGAGCGCGCAGATGAATGGGTTAATAAGTAGAGTGAATATGATCTGATGCATGGAACTGAAAGCAGGGAGGAAACGCCCGTGGAACCAGCTGCTGAGGTTCCCCCTGATGAGCCCTTAACGAGGGGAGAATCAGCAGCTGAGGAGCTGGAGGAGGAGGAGTTGCCAGATACAGGCATGGATCAGGGCCAGGCAGAAGGGGAGGTGCCTCTTACAGCAGGATTGATGGAGGATGTACAGAGAGAAGAAGATGTGGCCCTGGAAAGGGAGAAGGAAAAAGGTTCAGCAGAAAGCATGGATACGCTGGCTGCAGGAGGGCAAGAAGAGCGCCCGGGGAAAAGAAAGATGGAAAAGGAAGAAAAACATACTCCTGCAAAAGCAAGGTGCCGTGGAGGGCTGCTGGAGGATACTGTGAGCGAGGCATCAGCCAGCAGCAGGGATGAGAGTGAAGAAGTGATCAGCCAGGTGGGAAGCCTCTCACCCAGCCCTTCCACCTACTCAGGACCGCCGGATGGGCAGGCTTCTCCAGGGGGGAAAAGCGAATCTTTTGTGGAAGAAGGCTTAGCAAATAACATGGTGTTGAGGTACAGTGAAGAGGTGGAGAGAGCCCCCCTCAAGGATAACCAGGACATAAGATAAGTATGGGGGGGGGGAGGTTTTCTCCGCTGGTGATATTTTGTGTTTTTTGTTCTCTCAAAAAAAGCTGAATGGCTTTGGTAACAGCCTCACTTACTGTGAGAAGCTTAAAAAGCCCGGCAAGGAGAGCGAGGATTTAGGACTTGGTGGCCAAGCAAAAAAATGACATTATTTGTTTGCAGGAATGTGGGATCACAGACCCACCAAGAAAAGAAGAACAGGTTTGGGAGGGATTCTGTATGGTCTGGCAGTAGGGAGAGCAGAAATAGTGGGATAGGGATTTTATTTAGGGGACAGGGGTTTAAAATTTGGAAATATGAAGTGATAGAACCGGGAAGGTTAATGTTTGTTTTGTTTAAGTGGAGGGGGAAATGTTTAGATTATTTAATGTTTACGCTTCGCCTGAGGAAAGGCAAAGAAGGAATTTGTTTGAAGTTTTAAAAATGTTTTGCCAGGGAGAGTCCAAACGCTTGTGATTGGTGACTTTAACTGCATACTTAATGAGGGGACAGGGGGGGGGGGGGACGTAGAAAGGAGCAAGCCAGATGCTTCAGGGATTCTGTTTAAAAATATGTTGAATGATTTTAGTCTAAGGGATGCGTGCAAAGTGTGGGGGGAAGGAAAACAGGAGTTTACATGGGTTAGTGAGAGTGGGGGGGTAAAATCAAGGATTGGTCATGTTTTTATTCCAAAGGATGTAAAGGTGGAGGAATGGAAAGGGGTAAAAGTGCTGTTCTCAGACCATGTGTGTGTGCAATGCAAATTAGAACTGGAGGGGATAGAGAGGCATGGGAATGGCTTTTGGAAACTAAATGTGTCCTTGCTAGAGGAGGAGGGGGTAAGGAAGCAGTATGAATGTATGTATGTTACATTAAAGGCGAGAATGAGGGAATTTGGGGGGGTGAGTGAATGGTGGGAGTGAGTAAAGGAAAAAACACAGAAGTTTTTCATCAAAAAAGGTGTGGAAAAAGCAAGAAGGCAGGAGGAGGAATATAGAAGGGCAATATTAAGGAAACAGTTTCTTTTTAGGCTGAGAGACATGGGGGAAGATGTGGGGGAGGAATTAGAGAAAGCAAGGAAGGGGGTTAGAAAATTAGTAGAAGAGAAAGTGAAAAAAATCATTCATGATGCAAGAGTGGAAGCAGTGGGAAAAAATGAAAAATGTACCTCTTTCTTTTTTAAGAAAGCTTATTCTGGCAAAGCAAGCTTAACCCCTGTGCTAAATAAAGAGGGGGAGGAGGTGAAGGAAACAGAAGGGGTGCTGAGGGAAGTGAGGGGTTTTATAGGGACTTATTTAAGGAAAAAGAAAGAGACAGCAATATAGAGAAAGATGTGATTGGAAAAATTGAAAATAAATTAGATAAGGAAGATCAGGAGTTTCTAAAGAGAGAAGTAAATGAGGACGAAGTAAAGGAAGTAATAAGGAGTGGGAGGAAAGGGAAAACACCTGGTAAGGATGGATTGCTCCATGAATTCTATGTGCAAATGTGGGATGTGATTGGAGCGGAGGTAATACATCTATGCAAAGAGATAATGACAAAAGGATGAACACCAGAATCCTGTAAGGAAGGAATAATCACCCTGATATTCAAAAAAGGGGATAGAAGGGACCTGGAAAATTGGCGTCCTATAACCCTGTTAAATGCTGATTACAAGATTGTGGCAAAGTTGATAATGTTGAGAATTAAAGTGGTAATTAGAAAACTTGTAGAGGAGGAGCAGGTGTGTGCTGTGCCAGAGAGGCAGATAACAGGGAATTTAAGGCTTATTAGAGACATGATTTGGCACTGTAACGAAAGAAAGAAAGCTTTAGTACTGGTTAACATCGATTTTGAGAAGGCATATGACCGCCCCTCTCATGGGTTTTTGTTTAAGGTTTTAGAGAAGCTGGGGATTCCAGTGGAGGTTGTAGATTGGATAAAATGTTTGTACAGGGATATATTTAGTTGAGCCCTAGTTAATGGGTTTTTGTCAGAAAGGATACAGGTAAAGTCAGGGGTGAGGCAAGGTTGTCCGCTGTCACCTTTGGCCTTTATATGCGCAATAGAACCGCTTTTGCAGAGCATCAGAAGTAACAAAGTGATAAGAGGCGTAGAAATACCTGGGAGTGGGGGGAGAAATATAAAAGTTTTAGGATACATGGACGATCTGACTCTGGTATGTACTAATCAAATGGCCCTTAAAAGAGCTCAGTTACATGTGGAAATCTTCTGCCAGGCTTCAGGTTTTAAAGTAAATTGGAGTAAAAGCAGCTGCAAGGCTTTTGGGGCCTGGCAGGAACTGGATAAAAGTGGGATTCCAGAAGAAGAAAAACAGCTAAAATTATTAGGGGTGTTGTTTGATGAGGATCTTAGAGGAGAGGCAAACTGGGAAATGATAGGGGAAAAATTAGCAGAAAAATCCAGTTTTGGACATTAAGAAAATTATCTTTAGAAGGGAATATATTGGTGACAAAAGCGGTACTTGTGCCAATTTTACTTTACATGGGGATGGTTTTCCCTCCCACAGCAAAGTGGATCAGGAAGATTACAAGGTTCCAGTTTATGTTTTTTTGGGGGTCAAAAGAAGAAAAATTGGTGAGACAAATTGTATGTAAGGAGAAGGTGAAAGGTGGCAAAGGAGCTCCAAGGATGGAGGTGATTTTGGGGGCAAAGTAAGCCCAAGTTTGTATAAAGTTGATTAATGGGGAAGAAACAAAAGCTGCCTGCATGGGGAGATATGCTGCGGGGGGGATGCAGAGGAAACTAGGGTTGTGTAATACAGACCTGAGGAGGCCGTTTTGTTTTGAGAAACCAGAAAATCACAGGGTAATAGAGGAATTTATTAGGGAGTTTGATTTGGTTGGGGTAGAAAGATCACTATGGAATGATCAAAGAAAATTACATGAGTGATTATGGAAAGAGATGAGTATGAAAGTGTTGGGTGTTTGGTTGAAAAGCATTTAAAAATAATGTGGAAGAATGTAAATCACAAGGGGCTGACAAACACTCAGAAGGACGTGACTTGGATGGCAGTGCACAGCTGCCTGACCGTAAGGGAATTCCAGAGGAAAAGACATCTAGCAGAGTCAGAAATATGCCCTAGAGAAGGGTGTGGAGGAGTAGAGGATGTGGTCCATCTGTTCTGGAATTGTAGCTTTGTCAGAAGGGTATGGAAGTGTCAGGGGAAGCTGATAAAAGAGCTGATAGGGATCAGGACTCTAGCATTCAATATGATGATGTATGGGTTGTGTGAGGTGGAGGGGGAGAGGAGGAGCGTGTTGTGGAAGATAATAAACTGTATACAAGAAGTGGTGTGGGATGTAAGGAATGTGTTAATATATAATAGAGAAGAGATTGGAGTGAATGTGTGTGTGAGAGTTGTTCTGAGCAAAATGTATACATATTATCTGTTGGATGTGAAGCGGTTGGGGGAAAATGAAGGAAGAGAATTATGGAAACCAAAGTGTGGAATAAAATGGTTAAAAATGTATAAAAGGGTGGGGAGAGGAGAGATTATCTGGGTTTTCCTTATAGGGATAGGAAAATGTATTATTGTTTGTGCAAAATGTATAGAAAAATATAGAGGGGAAAAAAGAGGTGAAAATGTTGATGTGTTAATAGATTGAGAAATTGAGGGGTGTTTTGGGAGTGAAAGGGAGTGTGGTGAGAGTGTAGGGGGGGGGGGCATATGCTCTTACCAAAGGGAGAGAGAAAGAAAGCTTCCCGGAAAGGGGGGAAAGTAATTGTGAGGAGCAATAATGTGCTACGAGGGTCCGTTTGGTAGAGTATCGGAGAGAAGGGGCCAGTGCTCCCCTCCGGTGGGAGACCGTCGGAGGAAGAGCATATGGGGAGTGTGCGAGCTGGAAAGAGAGAGAATGTGTTGGATGAGGGAAAACAGGACAGGTGTTTGTCCCTGCATAGGGTGCTAGTTAATGAGGGGAAAGAGTTTTTCTTTATTATAAAATGTATTTGAATGTTGAAATATGAAATGTATTAACAACATGTATGGGTTGTTGTAATGAAAGGGGGGTTGTTATTTTCCGAAAAGTAACTCTGAAATATTGCATAAAGCAGCACATTTACAAACAAATCTGGATTCATTTTTTTTTTTAAATGGCCGTTCCTTGCAGGATATGGGGTTTTTATTTCACCCCCTCCCCACCCTAGTTCTACATGGTATGTCTGGGTCTCTGTAGCCAGACCACCCCATGTGATGATATCACAAAGGGAGTATACACTACGTTCTAGAGCAGCGTTTCCCAAATGGTGGGTCACGACCCGGCACCGGGCCACGACAGCAAAATGCCGGGTCGCCTAAAAAAACCTCTTGTCGGGGGGCATGGCTAGCACACAGGGCAGAGCGGTCGCACTTCTGCTAGGCTCCGTGAAAAAACAAAACTAAAAATCTGCTGCTGCTTAGCTGTGCACTTGTGCAGGACCCCATGCAGAGAAGCAATCAGCAGTAGCTCTGCCTCTAACACTTCCTGCATCTTCACGGCACCAGGTCAGGGGGGAGGGAGGTCAGGTGGGTGGGTATGGAAGCCCAGAGCATGCACAAGCTGTGGAACCCTAGCTTCACTCCAGCAAGCCTTGTAGAAGAAGAGAACCTGCCTGCTCCTGCTCCATTGTGTTTCCGACTACAGGGTAAGTGCAGCAGCAGCCCCCCCCCCCCCCCAAGCAGGCAGAAAAAAATAACTTTCAGAACAATTGCACTGCAAGCACTTTTAGACATTTTATTGCATGGGGACTACTGGAACTGGGTGCCCCTGGTCTCTCTCTCTCTCTCTCTCTCTCTTTGCCCTCCTTGTTCTCTCTCTGCCCCCCCTCCTGGTCTCTCTCTACCCCCCCTGGTCTCCCTCTGCCCCCTCCCTGGTCTCTCTCTGCCCCCTCCCTGGTCTCTCTCTGCCCCCTCCCTGGTCTCTCTCTGCCCCCTCCCTGGTCTCTCTCTGCCCCCTCCCTGGTCTCTCTCTGCCCCCTCCCTGGTCTCTCTGCCCCCCCCCTGGTCTCTCTCTCTCTCCCTCCCTGGTCTCTCTCTGTCCCTTTCCCTGGTCTCTCTATGTCCCCCTCCCTGGTCTCTCTTTGTCCCCCTCCCTGGTCTCTCTCTGTCCCCCTCCCTGGTCTCTCTCTGTCCCCCTCCCTGGTCTCTCATTGTCCCCCTCCCTGGTCTCTCTCTGCCCCCTCCCTGGTCTCTCTCTGCCCCCTCCCTGGTCTCTCTCTGCCCCCTCCCTGGTCTCTCTCTGCCCCCACCCCTGGTCTCTCTCTGTCCCCCTCCCTGGTCTCTCTCTGCCCCCTCGCTGGTCTCTCTCTGCCCCCTCCCTGGTCTCTCTCTGCCCTCTCCCTGGTCTCTCTCTTCCCCCCCCCCCCCCCCAGTCTCTCTGTATGGACATTCTTATCTGTTTTATTTTACCTATAGGCCAGTATAGGATATAAAATTTTTAGTGGGTCATGAAGTAGAAGTATAAAAATAACCGGGCCACGGAGAAAAAAGTTTGGGAAACTCTGTTCTAGAGTTTCTAGGCTCCAAAGTAACAAAGAGCAGCATTTAAAACCAACAGATTGCAAACTATCTGCTGAGCGTTGCAAAAAACAATATTTATCTATCTATCTATCTATCTATCTATATCCAGGGAGCAGCAGACAGTGTTAGCTTGTTCTATATTTATGCAAATGCCATGTAAGCAGCCATGCTGGTAAAGGGCAAAGTGTCAAGTTTGCCAGCAGGACTGGGCATCTCTCCCTTTTTATGCAGCAGCAGCAGCAGCAGCAGCAGCAGCAGCAGCAGCAGCAGAGAGAGTGCAAGAAGGTAGGGAAGATGTAGATAAATACATTTATTTAAATAAAATAAGTAACTAAAAACATTTAATAGAAAAATAAATAAAAAAAAAGCCACGATCCTGCAGGTGGCTCTCCCAGGGTGAGGCTTGCTCATTGCACTTGGAGCTAGCTGACCTCTGCGATTTCCCCACATGCGGGAAACTCGACTGCACAATTTCTGGTAGTGGGGGACTGCGTGCGCACTCTCCCCTGTTTTTGGACTGTTAGAAAAAACAGAAACAAAAATCAACAACAACAACCACCACCCACAGCACAGGTGTTTGTTCAGACAAGCTGCTATTCCCACTGCTTGGGCTTTGGGCCTGGTCAATAACTGTGGCAAAAAAGGAGCACCCACCCACCAACTAGCCAGGTAGCAACATCTCAAACAGGGAGAAATGACAATTAGGCACCTGCGCAGACATTTAGGAATAAATTCAGGTGGATTGGGAAATACGAAAACACATATAATTCATGAAAAAAACATTATAAACAAAAAAGGGCCAAGAACTGTAGAATATGAGTTGCAGCAGCAGCAGCAGCAGCAGCAGCAAAAATGTATCTGCTGAGCGATGCAAAAAACCGATCTATCGATCTATCTATCTATGTATCAATCTATCTATGTATCTATCTATCTATGTATCTATCTATCTATGTATCTATCTATGTATCTATCTATCTATCTATGTATCTATGTATCTATCTATGTATCTATCTATGTATCTATCTATGTATGTATCTATGTATCTATGTATCTATGTATCTATCTATGTATCTATGTATCTATCTATCTATCTATCTATCTATCTCTATCTCTATCCAGGGAGCAGCAGACAGTGTCAGCTTGCTTCTATGTGTAGCCCTCTTTCCCCCCCCTAAGTGAGATTGGGGTGGGTAGGTGTATCTGACTACTTCTCAGTGTGGTGCGGTACCTGTTTGGCAACCAGGAGAGCTGAGCTTCCGCCACGGGAAACCTGGGGTATGTACTTACACTCGGTGCAGCGCATCCACTGATGAGGGATCCCAACGGGGTGGGAGTGTGCCCTCACCAGAACAACCATACAGTAAATACACACCGTGTGAATAAACAGTATTTACTGAGCATGACTTGTAACTTCAATAACACTCTCTTTGCATAACATCAAACAATATATGAATAACAGTGCATCACTCTGAATGCATACCATCCCCTCACCCACATGTCCATCATCACATTCCCCTCAGTCTCTTGAGTGTCCACAACAGTAAAGAAAGTGTGTGTGAGGGATAGCGCTTCCCTGTGTTGGGGCCCGGTGGTGCACTTAATGTAAACTACCTCCCTGACCAGTCCTGGTCAGGAAAATCCTTGGACTCAGCAACACCGCACAGTGATCCCACGGCGTGCTGCGCTGCTCTCTGCAGGAATGGATGCACACGCTGACTCCACAGGGAAAAGAATCTCCAGCCGGAATGAACCTTGAACACAGTCTCTGATACACGTTGTACTGACAGTCAGGTACTGTCAGACAGAAATCCTCTTGCTCTCTAAATATGGTGAAGGAGTCCCTGTCCTAAGGCCGACCCTATACCATATAGCTTCCTCTGGTGTCATAGGGGACTAACTGGGCCCTGGGGTATACCTCTACCCTAGTCCCTGCCCGCAGAAGAACTCTCCCTGTAGCTTCTGTCTGATCCCAGACTCTGGCAGCTCACCACATGCAACTGCCACTGGTGATATAACACACTGAACAACTAGAAAGCAACCCCCCTTCCTCCTATGAGGGGCCTCTCACTGACACAGCCAAATAACTGCTGTGGCTGCACTACAAAGCCACTCTGTATATTCTAGTCAGAGCACACACCACGGCAGCTGTGCCACTGACTAGACTTACACACACCTAAGGGCAGGGTCCCTATCTAAGGGGCCTTCCCTAAGAACTTACCCACTAACATAGTGGGGAGTGGGACCTACCTGGGACCTGGGGGTAACCTGGCCTAGTGTAAGAGCCTTGCTCCTTACACACTTCCTCCCCCTTCCTGCTCCCAGCTCAAACTGACAACGTGGTCCCCGCAGCATTGTATCCTTCCTCCACAGGAGAAGCTGCAAAACCCTATTTGCTGGCTGGCTGCACGTGATTTGGGTGAAAGGGCAATCCCCAGAGGCTGCTGGGAATTGTAGTCCACTCAGGACCTCTGTAGCATTGGGACCGCGTGCGCTATCTTTACTGCGCATGCGCGATCCTGTAATGGCTACCGCGGTGGTAAGGGAGCTAGGGGGAAGCCTGCTAAACTCTCCCCCTGGTGAAAAATCCAACGTCCCCGCTTGGGTAACGACGTCACTCAGCATACGTGTATACAATAAAAATGCAGGGCATGATATGTACAACTTATCACACTTGACTCTAAACAATAGGGTACAGTTCAGTTCACATAAGATAACCGAGGCCAGCTGAGTGTTAGCTGCTTGCTGAGACCTATTGTGGGGTGCCCCTAACTGATAATGTGGGGGTACCTCACTTTGACTTTTGTGAGCCTCCACCTGGGTAATCTCTTGGAAATTATGCTCTGGGGTAACAGTCACTGGTTCCGAACTACTTCCTCCCCCTGGTGGAAGGAATAGCATAGTGTCTCTTGGCCAGACCTTTACCTGGCCATCTGCGGCAAGGATGCGGTAAGCCAGGAGGTCTTGACCTTTTCCTCGGTCCACCACATGGCGAATGAAACGCTCCATGTCGCGCTTAGTGGAGGCAAATTTCACTGGATCACTAACAACACAGTCCTTGTCCCTAAGTACCTGGGAGGCTTCCACTGGGAAGCGAGCAATTAGCAATGTCTCTGTACTCAAAGTCTCTGTTACATCCTGCAGGGGGTAAAGGGTTGATACCTAAACACTGCGGTGATTCATGGTGGCCAACAGGTCCTCAGGGATGCTGTCAGTTCCCACCTCGGCTGTCTTGGGACCTGTCCCCGGCACTTCTGGGGCTGTCCACTCACTGTCTTTAAACTCTGGAGTGTTGGATCCCAGTCCTGGGACCATTTGGGTTGGAGCGCACGGGCTCACACTCAGTTCAGTCACAGTAATACTTATAGCAGCACTGGACATCATGATGGGGCTGTCTTTCCTCTTCACCTGGACGATAGGCGGTGGGTACTGGTACACTCGCACCACTGGACAGCGGTCTTCTATGGGGGACACCTCCGTCAGGACGCGATGCCGAGTGGAGCCAATCGTCCTGGTGGCCAGACTTAAGGAGCTACCGTGCTCCGCGGTCACCTGGAAGCTCACACCCGACACACCTGGGCAATCAACTCACCCTTGTCGTCGTTAGGTACTGATCCCAAGCCTAGGACCGATAGTACCATCGTAGTAGGCCGGACTGGCAGTGGTAGGGCACACGGCCCCACAGCAGGCGAGGCAAATGGCTCTTTGTCCTCAGCTTCACTTGTCATCTGTGGTTCCGGCATTTGAACCGAATCTGGAACCAAGGTTAGGGCGCATGGGCCCTCAGTAATTGAGGTAGGTTGGTTAGCCGCATCTTCCTCTGCGGGTTCCGTAGCACACAGCAGCACTGGTTTTAGGAACTGTGCCTCGCAGCAGGCACACTTGGGTCCCCAGCTCAATTCGCCATCTGGAAAATCACACTTGGGGCATAGGCACCTGACGTACCTTTTACCTTCCACTTTCACAACCTGAACCCCTCGTGGTCGCTGATAGGGATCAAAGTTCATACCACCAGAGAGATTAAGGTCTTTCTGTAAGCACGGGCACAAAAGAAATGTCACATACAGTCCCTCTGCTGGCCAAACACCATACAACTGCGGATGTGGTTCGCTGCATCCTGTACTGTCCTTAGTGGAGACAGCAGTTACTGATTGAGACTCACTGTGCTGGCTCCCCCTGGTGGACTCCAGAGGAGGAGCACCTTCTTTCAAGGAGTGGTTCTGACTCTGCGCTGACTCACAGCGCAGGGGCGGGGCTCTGTTTTTCACGCCAGATCCGGACAATATTCTGCAACAATTTCTTGTACAGTCCTGGTGCTCGCCCGACTTGGAGGGATCCGCCATCTTAGGTGTGACTCACTGCTTGAGGGAGCCTCCATTTTAATCACAGTCTCATCAATTACACTATGACTCTCTGCATAGATAGGGGGGTAGCCTTCTGGTTTTCCTGGCATTTCGGGGTAGATAACAGGACACCATACTTTAGTGAGGGTTCCATGGAGCAATATTTTGGATGGGCCTCCTTCTCTTATTAAATCTTGTTCGGCCCTCACCAACACTGAGCACCACACTCCGTCTGCATCTACGCAGCAGCCTAAGACTTTTGCACCCCATAACCCTGGGTACTGACCCAATATTAAGCAAATATCACAGGAGGGAGTGTCAGCAGAAACTCGTCCTATAGCAAGGGTTTGCGAGGGCGGGACTTGCCCCTTTAATGCCCATTCGTACACTTCTTGGCAGGATGGCAATGATAATGAGAACGACATAATTTATACTGAATTCGGGCACCCCTGGTCTGGATCTCAGCAGTGCCTCCAAATGTAGCCCTCTTTCCCCCCCCCTAAGTGAGATTGGGGTGGGTAGGTGTATCTGACTACTTCTCAGTGTGGTGCGGTACCTGTTTGGCAACCAGGAGAGCTGAGCTTCTGCCACGGGGAACCTGGGGTATGTACTTACACTCGGTGCAGCACCTCCACTGATGAGGGATCCCAACGGGGTGGGAGTGTGCCCTCACCAGAACAACCATACAGTAAATACACCGTGTGAATAAACAGTATTTACTGAGCATGACTTGTAACTTCAATAACACTCTCTTTGCATAACATCAAACAATATATGAATAACAGTGCATAACTCTAATTGCATACCATCCCCTCACCCACATGTCCATCAACACATTCCCCTCAGTCTCTTGAGTGTCCACAACAGTAAAGAAAGTGTGTGTGAGGGATAGCGCTTCCCTGTGTTGGGGCCCGGTGGTGCACTTAATGTATACTACCTCCCTGACCAGTCCTGGTCAGGAAAATCCTTGGACTCAGCAACACCGCACAGTGATCCCACGGCGTGCTGCGCTTCTCTCTGCAGGAATGGATGCACACGCTGACTCCACAGGGAAAAGAATCTCCAGCCAGAATGATCCTTGAACACAGTCTCTGATACACGCTGTACTGACAGTCAGGTACTGTCAGACAGAAATCCTCTTGCTCTCTAAATATGGTGAAGGAGTCCCTGTCCTAAGGCCGACCCTATACCATACAGCTTCCTCTGGTGTCATAGGGGACTAACTGGGCCCTGGGGTATGCCCAGGGAATCCCTGCATGCAGAAGAACTCTCCCTGTAGCTTCTGTCTGATCCCAGACTCTGGCAGCTCACCACATGCAACTGCCACTGGTGATATAACACACACTGAACAACTAGAAAGCAACCCCCCTTCTTCCTATGAGGGGCCTCTCACGGACACAGCCAAATAACTGCTGTGGCTGCACTACAAAGCCACTCTGTATATTCTACTCAGAGCACACACCACGGCAGCTGTGCCACTGACTAGACTTACACACACCTAAGGGCAGGGTCCCTATCTAAGGGGCCTTCCCTAAGAACTTACCCATTAACCTAGTGGGGAGTGGGACCTACCTGGGACCTGGGGGTAACCTGGCCTAGTGTAAGAGCCTTGCTCCTTACACACTTCCTCCCCCTTCCTGATCCCAGCTCCAACTGACAACGTGGTCCCCGCAACATTGTATCCTTCCTCCACAGTAGAAGCTGCAAAACCCTATTTGCTGGCTGGCTGCACGTGATGTGGGTGAAAGGGCTATCCCCAGAGGCTGCTGGGAATTGTAGTCCACTCAGCACCTCTGTAGCATTGGGACCGCGTGCGCTATCTTTACTGTGCACGCGCGATCCTGTAATGGCTACCGCGGTGGTAAGGGAGCTAGGGGGAAGCCTGCTACACATATTTATGCAAATGCCAGGTAAGCAGCCATGCTGGTAAGGGGCAAAGTGATAAGTGTGCCAGCAGGACAGGGCACCTCTTCAGCAGCAGCAGCAGCAGCAGCAGCAGCAGCAGCAGCAGCAGCAGCAGGTGTCAGTGGAGGTCAGAAAAAGAGAGTGCCAGCAGGTAGGGAAGATGAAGAAAGCCACCCAAGAAATATGGTGTCCCCCTGTCTGTCTGTCTCTCTGCCAGCTGAAATGACAGAGCTGAGCGGTGTTCAAAGTGATTGCTTCTTCCTTTTAAAACCAAGAAGAAGTACCTTGCGGCGAAGCTTGGCTTCTCTGGGTGCTTGTTGGATGGGCGGGGGAGGGGTTTTGCTTCTAGGGAGGGGATGTCTTGGACCTATGTTTTTTGACAAATATTCGCTGCTGCTGCAGCAGCTGCACAAATGTTTGCATGGAATTGCCTAAGCTGATCCTTGCTGCAGGTGCTGGCTCAGATACTAGGCCTCAGCTACTGTGGTGGTTGCCGCTGCTGGCTGCTGCCGCTGCACCAATGACCAGGCTGCTCTCTACACAAGGGTGACACTTGTCCTGGGACAGGGCTAGTTGCCCCCCCAGCGCCATTCCAACTCATACTTATCTGGCAGGGGAGTTTTAAGCCATGAGCCTGCAGGGGGCGCCACTGGAGAAAGTCTAAGCTTAGAGCTCGGGAGGCGGAGCTGTGAGAAGTATCTATTTTTTTGGGTGAAAGACCTTAAGAATAAGAAGAATGGAGAATAGGACGCAATTCATCACGAATACGATAAGATTCATACTGAAAGAAGGACGCAGAGGCCTGAGACTGGAGGAACTGTGGCTGACTATATTGGAGGTACGTTAAAAATAAGGAAAGAACAAGTGTACTGTATCCAGGAGTTCCAGAGGCGAGGTTTCTATGATGTTACTCTTGAAACAAGCGTGGATTGCGTGAATTGTATGGAAAAAGCCAGAATGGACAAGGGTGAGGACTGCATGCAAGGAATTGAGCTGGTGCCGTGCTTTGCGAAGGGAGAAATCCCCATAACTGTTCATATGTACAACCCGTACACACCGCCAGAGTATGTAAAAATGTTCCTGGCTAGGTATTGCGAATCTGTAAAGGGAGGGGAGAGGCTGAATAACTTTTTGGCATTTATACTGGTAAAACCAGGTATTGGTGCAAGTTAAGAACAAGTGCAGATGGAATTGGGGGAGTCATGCACCCTCCAGGGAATTTTAACATTGGTGAGAATCGGGGGTTCTTCTTTTACGCCTGTTGTCCCAGCTATTCTAGGTGTGGTCCCTGACGAGCAGACAAGGCGGGGAGCACCTGAAGCTGAGGGGGTGGAGGCCAGAACGGAGGAGAAAGAGGAGAAAGAGGAGGCGGACCTGCCTGATACAGACTTGCCTGATACAGACCTGCCTGATACAGACCTGCCTGATACAGACCTGCCTGATACAGACCTGCCTGATACAGACCTGCCTGATACAGACTCTGATGTGATGCTGGCAGAAGGAGAGGAGCCTCTCATGCCGGAGACTCTTGAGGTAGCAGATAAGGAGAAGGAGCTGCGCCAAACAGAGGAGGAGGAGGAAGGAATAATGGACGTACTGGATGCTGGAGAGAAAGAAGAACGCTGAGGAAAACGAAAGAAGGAGGAAAGAAGCACCCCTTCAAAAGTGAGGTGCCACGAAGGGGCCCTGCCGGGTACTGCCAGCGAGACATCTTGCAGCAGCAGAGAGGAGGAGTACTCGGAAAATGTGTACAGTCCCGGGGAGGGTTCCCCCCACCCTATTCTGGTCCGCCGGATGGGCAGGGATCACCGGGGGCCAAAGTGCAACGTATTTGGAAGAGTCCCAAATGGAAAATTTTATGCACGGGTTCAATGACAAGGAGGGATTACCACCCCCCCTTTCCCCCACGGATGACTTAAGATGAGTATGGTTTTTTTCACTTTCATGATGGTATGGGGTGTTTTTCTCTCTTCCTAAGGGCTGAATGACTCTAAAATTAGCATCACTTAATGTGAGAAGTTTGAAAAGCCCGGCTAGGAGGGCCAGGATTCTGGACTTGGTAGCGAAAAAAAAAAAAAAATGACATTGTTTGCCTGCAAGAATGTGGGATTTCAGACCCACCAAGAAAAGAGGTTTGGGTGTGGGGAGAATCTCTGTGGTCTGGGAGCCGGGAGAATAAAAATAGTGGGATAGGGATTTTGTTTAGGGGTCACGAATTTAAAATCTGTAAACATGAGGTGATAGAACCGGGAAGGTTAATGTTCGTTTTGTTTGAATGGAGGGGGGAAATGTTCAGGTTATTTAATATGTATGCATCTCCAAAAGAGAAACAAAGAAGAGATTTGTTTGAGAAATTGAAAAAAATTTTGCCACGGAGAGTACAAACCCTGGTGGTGGGGGATTTTAATTGCATACTGAATGAGGGGGGAGGGGCGGAAAGGAGCAGACCAGATGCTTCGGGTATTTTTTTGAAAACACTTTTAAGTGATTTTAGTTTAAGGGACGCTTTCAAAGTTTGGGGTAAAGGGAAGAGGGAGTTTACGTATTTCAGTGAGTGCGGGAAAGTAAAATCAAGGATTGACCATATTTTCATTTCTAAAGGAATAAAGGTGGGGGAATGGGAAGTTTCAAAAGAATTGTTTTCAGACCATGTATGTGTACAATGTATTTCAGAACTGGAGGGAATGGAAAAGCACGGAAAGGGTTTCTGGAAATTGAATGTTTCATTGCTGGAGGAGGAGTGGATAAGAAACAATATGAACGAATGTATGCAAAGTTAAAGGGGAAAATGGGGGAGTATGGGGGAGTGATTGAATGGTGGGAATGGGTTAAGGGAGAAACTAAAAAAAATTTTGTTAAAAAAGGTGTAGAGAAGGCAAGGAGGCAGGAGGAAGAGTACAGGATGGCAATTTTGAGGAAACAGTTCCTCTATAGGCTAAGAGAAATGGGGGTAAATGTGGAAGAGGATCTGGGGAAAGAAAAAAAGTAGGGATTTAATAGAGGGGAAAGGTAGGAAAATAATACACGCAGCTAGGGTAGAAACTGTGGAGAAAAATGAAAGGTGTACTCCGTTCTTTAAAAAAAAGCTTATACAGGGAGAGACTTCCGGTGACGTCAAGAGGAATGGCTGCCTGAGAGATTGGCTCCAGAGCCCCTCCAACGTATAACCCATAAACATAGCAATTAAATAAACAAATCCCCCCCAAAACCTACAGTCCTGAACCCCTAACACCAGCTGGGCACAAGAAGTACCTTCTCTGCCGATTTGGAGAGGGGTTGCCGGCGCTCTGGGAGGCCTCCTGTGAGCCCCGACCCCCGGTAGAAGTCTCCCCCTGACTCACGCGAAAGAGTCAGAAGAAACGCCTGGAGGAGCGGTGTGGGAGGTAGGAGAGGCGACGGGGCTAAGCTCCGAGTGTCCCGCGGAGTCCACTCCAACTGCGGGGCTTGAGGATTCCCCCCCTGCGAGCGCTGCCCTTGAAGTGCGCCCGCGGTGCCCTCCTGCGCCCCCAAGGGGAAGCCGGAGCTGCAGCAGCATCTCCCCGTTGCGGTTGCGGTCCCGGTCTCCGCTGCCCCCCCCCCCCACCCGAATAAATAAAATAAATAAACATACCCCCATCAGGCTATCCCGGCAGGGGAGAGTATCCCTGGCTGCAGGAGCTGTGAGACCCACCATGTGGCGGCAGGGGAGGAAGCGGCCATCTTAAAGGAACACTCCACTGAGGCACCATCTCCCCTTAAAGGGGTATACAGCTGCTTGTCCCAACCATCAGCTTTCAACGGCTGCCTGAGCCTCAGTGTGCCACAACCCCCTACATCCCCAGTAACACAGCGTTGAGCGAAATAAATAAATAAACAACTACTCAGCAGCTTCAGAAACACCCCAGAAGCTCCGCAACACTCTCACACCTCCCCCCCCTTAAATAAAAGGGAATAAAAATAATAAAGTGGGGACCATAAGCAGACAGGGGAACATACAGAGCATGAGCGGCAAGGGCAAAAAAGCAGCCCAGCAAACAGTCGCGAGCTACTTTACCCCAAACCAGCGACCCGCGACCCGCAAGACAGCGGCCTGACTCGCACGCGGGAAGACCCAGGTAGAACACAACAGCCAGAAATGGCAAACATCGACATTAATAACGAATACCTGGAGAACCTCTTCACGAGAATGAGGAAAGAAATCCAGGATGACCTGACTAAAGCGGTCAACACCTTAAGGGGTGATATGAACCTCCTGGCTGCTAAGACGGACACTCTGAGCCATAAGGTGGAAGCCTTGGAGCAGGCCCAATCCTCCGCAGAGGACGAAATAAACCGGTTACACTGGGAAATAAGGGAATTAAAGGAAAGTGCCGAAGATCAAGAAAATCGCGACTGGAGGCAGAACCTGAGAATAAGGTATGTCCCGGAGTCCGTGGAGACGGACCAGCTCCGCACTTACCTGACAGACTTATTTATCCACCTAGTCCCGGACTTATCCCCTGATAAACTGGAGATGGATAGGGCCCACAGAGCCCCGGGGCCAAAATCTACTGACCCCAAGAGGATCAGAGATGTCCTGATTAAATTCCACTACTACTCTACGAAGGAGAAATTATTAGCAGCCAGTAGAGACAAGGGAGCCTTACAATTCCGCAACACACGAATCGAAATCTATAGTGATCTCTCGAAGAAAACTGTAGACAGGAGAAGAGAGTTAAAACCCCTCCTGCAGAAACTGAGAGAAAACAACTTAAAATATCGTTGGGGGTTCCCATTCAAAGTCGTTGTGCAATCAGGAGGGAAATACCACACTCTATCCTACCCGGAACAAATCCCGAGATTTATGAGGGCCCTGGGCATCCCGCAGGCGAGCGGAGGATCTGCACATGAAGAAACTGACGGCGCTCAGAACCAAAGACCAACTGAGAAGGTACCGCGAACTTCCCAGAGAATCGCCACCCAGCGAAACCAGGTGGGGGAAGAATAAGAATCGAGACTCAGAACTTGCCCCGGCCCGACGGAGGCGGCGGGACTGCGCCCTCCAGTACCCCCAGATCTCCCTCCCCCTGGATAAAAGAGAGAAACAGCTCCCCTGTCTACCCCCCCTGGTGGATCTCCACTTACCTGCTGCGAGATGAAGTCGCTCTCCTTCGGAGTGTCGGCGCTCTTGGCCTCTGCCGGGAATGCGAGAAAGAGTCTCAGGACGAGAGCAGGGAGCGGCGGACAGATGACCCGATGTAGACGGGGGGTGATGATGTTTGGTGGGGTGGGGGGGCTTTGGTTGTGCGGGAGGGGGGGGTGATTGTCTGGGGGAGAGGGGAACCACATTTCTCTCCCCTACCCCCTTTCCTCTCCCCTCCTTCCCTGTCCGCCCCACCACTCCCCCCTGCCGTGATGGATCGGGAGCTGGTCCGGCGGTCTCTGCGGAGTCAGACCCGGCCAAAATAGACAGAGGCAGACGGCAAGCCCAAAGATAGACATATGGGGACTGAAGCTATACGAAAAAACTCCCTTGTATGTATCCAGTGTTAGTTAAATATTGTAAATACCTACCTGGAACCACCTCTACGCCAAGGGGTTCACCCACAACAGCTCGGTTCCTCCCGGGGTGCGCCTTGTACCCTTAACGTTGCAGCTGACCCAAGCAAAGTAATGGGAACTGTAAACATAGGGATCTAGATGAAAACGGCGGACCAGCGCCATCTAGTGACAATACAAGCAAATGTTGGTGGGCACAGTTGGGGGGCTCACCTGGGGAGGAAACGAGAAGCCCCTGGAAGGGGGATCCCAATAGAGGTCTTAGGCTTTCTACCATAGAGGCAAACAAGAGAAAGGGCTCCAGGAAAGGTACCCAAGGGGATGATAATTGTATAGACCTCCCCCTCCCCCAGCGCCCCCCCTTCCCATCCCCTACACCCTTCCCCTCCTACCCTCACGTGCTCCCCCCCCCCCCGGCCCAGTTTATCCCCCCCCTCCCTTCCTACCCCCCCCCCCTGGTCATATCCCTCCCCCCCTCCACTTCTGCCCCCCCCTCCCCTAGCTGGGGAGCATCCCTACCCCTATGTCAAACCAAGGTTAGCATGACATATAAGCATAAGGTTATGAAAGCAATTAGTTAAGGGTCCCGCAACGTTAGACCCGGAAGTTATATGGTTGAACAAGTTTTATGTGATTTAATATGTTTAGTTGCAATGCCTTTTGAAGGAGGGCTCTCCGGCCTCCCTGATGACTCTCAGAGAGCGGCGCTCAGGGAAGTCTCCCAGAGGCAATAGGCCTACTACCTTCATCCTTAGAGAGATGAGGGTCTCTAAAACTGGGCTCTTGGACAGCCCACTTTCTTTTCTTTTTCCACTCTTTTCTCACCCCCCTCTCTTTCCCCTCCTCCCCCATGCCTCCCCAGCCATCCACGTGCCCAGAGAACACAGGGGACGATCTTGCAGAACCAACTCTCATCAGCACCAGGTACTCTATACAAAAGAAAAGTCGCACATAAAAATGAACACAACCCTGTTTCTCTATCCACACACACCCAGCAGGGACGAGCACATACGCAGACGGCCAGGGTCTCCAGAAACCAAGATTCCACAAAAAGCCTACTCAGAGGTCAAGACAAGGTATGACTGTAGAGACGCCCACCACCTTGGGAAAGTGGAGGGACAGACAGAAGCCCTGAAATACCATCCAGGTAACAATGGCCCATAACACAACACTTAAACTAATATCCCTAAATGTCAGAGGACTAAACTCAGTACTTACAAGACGGCTCGCTCTTCAGGAGCTCAAAAAGACGAAGGGAGACATCCTGTTTTTACAGGAAACTCGCTTTAACACGACAACACCCCCCAATACCTTCCAGAGATATTACCCTCAGACCTACTATGCATCCTGCCCAACCAAAAAGAGAGGGGTAGCTATTTTGTTCAAACAAAATGTTAAATTTTCTTTAAAAAAAGAAACTGCAGATCCGGAAGGCAGATTTCTTATCCTCCAAGGCACCTTGTCCAGGGTGGATATTACTATGGTCAATATATACGCCCCAAACGAGGCCCAAGCTGACTTCCTGAGAGAACTTTGTGACAGCCTAGCTCCCCAGCCTAGAACTACACTGTTGTTGGTCGGAGACCTAAATATGCTTGTAGACCCCGACCAGGACAGGATGAGCACATTAGATACCCCCCTCCCTCGTGCTACGGAGAAAAATGCTAGGGAATTCCGTAACGTACTGAAAGAGTTCGCATTAATGGATATCTGGCGAGCTCAGCACCAGGGTCAGAGGGACTACTCCTACTTCTCCCCCCCGTACCAGACCTACTCAAGGATTGATTATTTTCTGGGTACTAAGGATATCTTCCAGGCAACCTCCCAGTCAGATATAGGATCAATATCCTGGTCGGACCACGCCCCGGTCTCGCTGACGCTCTCCCTCCCCTTCTATAAAAATAGCCAATACAACTGGAAACTAAATGATTCTCTGTTAAACCAACCAGATGTAGAAATAGAAATTAAACAAAAACTCAGAGAATACTTTACACTGAACAAGGGCTCCGTAGAGTCATCAGCGATGCTATGGGAGGCCCATAAGGCTACAATCAGAGGGAATATCATTTCCATAGCCTCATACAAGAAAAAAGCACGACAGAAATTGTACAACGAATTGGAGGGAAAAGTCCAATTACTGGAACAAAAACATAAAACTAATCCCTCAAAAAAATTACTCAAAATATTAGATAATGCCAGATCTGAATTCAAACAGATACAACTCGATGAGGTGGAGAGGGCGCTGTGGTGGACCAGGCAAAAATACTACGATAAAGGGAATAAGGCCGACCGGTTATTAGCATCCAAGCTAAGAGGTCTGAGAAATAAAGCCCAAGTATCAGCTTTGCAAACAAAGACAGGTGCCAAAACATATTGCGAGAAACAGATAGCAGCCGAATTCTCAGACTTCTACTCTAAATTATATAATCTAAAGTTCCCAAAAAATAGATCCTCTAACGAGGAAGCTATAGCTAAATATTTAGATTCATGTAACCTTCCAAGCCTCTCAGAAGGGGATCTTGCAGAACTAAACAAAGAAATCTCCCAAGAGGAGCTCTTAAATGCCATCTCCCAACTAAAACCTAGCAAAACGCCAGGCCCAGATGGGTTCTCCAATCAACATTATAAGACATTCAAGCTAATTCTAGCTCCATATCTCCTTGATATGTTCAACGAGTTTCTGGAGGGAACAACCATCCCAGCATCTATGTCTAAGGCCAATCTAGCAGTCATACCAAAGGAAGGGAGAGACCAACTACAGTGCGGTAGTTATCGCCCCATAGCCCTCCTTAATTCGGATCTAAAACTTTTCAGTAAAATTTTGGCCAACAGATTAACCCCCATACTACCAAGCCTAATACACATACAGTAGATCAAGTTGGGTTTATTTCCGGCAGGCAGGCCTCAGATAATACCAGGAAAATCATTAACATAATCGACCATGTACATCTCTCATCCACGAAGGCCATCCTATTGAGTCTAGATGCGGAAAAAGCATTCGATAGGATCAGATGGGACTTTTTAGATCAAACATTAATCAAATGCGGATTTAAGGGCCACTATCTGGCAGGGATCAGAGCCCTGTACAAAAGTCCCACGGCCGTCGTGAAGCTCCCAGGAGGAGACGCAAACCCTATAAATATTAAGAATGGTACTCGACAAGGATGCCCCTTGTCTCCGCTTCTATTTGCCCTCTCTATCGAACCCTTGGCAGCAACAATTAGAGAGGATAAAAATATAAATGGAATTGAAATTGGGGGGACAAACTATAAGATATCCCTCTTTGCTGATGACATTATCCTGACTCTGGCCAACCCCTTGACCTCACTCCCGAATTTACACTCACAATTAGACAAATTCAGCAAACTCTCGGGATACAAAACTAATATGGATAAGTCGGAAGAATTAAATATATCCCTACCCCACCCCGAGGTCAAATTACTGCAAATAAATTTCAATTATAGGTGGAGCTCCACAAAAATCAAATACCTAGGAATACAAATAACACGGGAGTACAAAACACTATTTCAATACAATTACCCACCCCTATTTGAGAGACTAAAAAAAGATCTTCAAAGCTGGAATGGATATCAGATATCTTGGCTAGGAAGAATAGCCACGGTAAAAATGAACATCCTACCAAGACTTCTGTATTACTTCCAGACTCTCCCTATTGATATCCCACTAGGTGAACTCAAAAATTTGCAAAACAAAATCTTCCAATTTATTTGGCAAAATAAAAGACCAAGGGTAGCTAGAACTATCTTGCTAGCACCAAAGGAAAGCGGAGGCTTGGCAGTCCCGGATATCATGAAATATTATTTGGCGGCCCAACTCAAACAAGTTATAATGTGGAACAACGAACCAACCACAAGCTGTTGGATTGGGATTGAGTCTGCCTATGCGAGACCTCTCTCACTCCCGGCCACCCTGTGGACCGAGAGGGGTAGGGAGACCTTCTCAGAAACATTAAAGCTGGGAGCAATGAAATGTACATGGAGAATATGGACTAAAAATAAAGATAGGTTTAACCTAACGGCCTCACCCTCACAACTAACGCCCATATTTAACAACCCGGAGTTCCCCCCAGGCTTGTTCCCACAGAGACTCAGTGAATTTAAAAAGTTAAAGATAATGGTAGCAGAGCAGTTTATAGGAAACGGAAAGATCCTATCGATTCAGGAACTAGAGAAAAAACACCAAACAGTGAACCTGCCAATATTTGGCTTCCTGCAGATCAGGCATTACCTGCAAACTCTTTCCAAAGAATTAACATTTCAACCATTAACAAATTCCGAGCGCCTATGCAGGAAAGGATATTACTGTAAGGGGTTGATTTCGGAAGTGTATCTGGGTCTGGCAAGAACAGCAGGTTGTTCCCAACACAATTATATGCTCAAGTGGGCGGAAGATTTGAACATAGAGATCGATAGGGAAGACTGGGAGGATATCTGGGAGGCAGCTTCCAAAACATCAATATGCACCACCACCAAAGAGAACATTTATAAAATTCTATTTCAATGGTACTTAACCCCGAGTAGGTTGAGCCAGATCTTTCCCGGGACCCCAGATTTGTGCTGGAGGGGATGCGGACAAAGAGGAGATATGGCTCACATCTGGTGGAATTGTCCAAAGATTCAGGTGTTCTGGGTCATGATCAAATCATTAATCAGAGAATACCTGGGGGTGGAGGTTGAGATGGACCCGCTGACCATGGTGCTGGCTAAACCAATTGACGAGCTAGAGACGGCAGAAAACAAAATGACAATACACGTACTCACGGCAGCTCGCTGTTGTGTGGCAGCTGCCTGGAAAAAAATAAATCCACCATCCAAACAGACAATACTACGAAGACTCCGCGAAATAAAGTCAATGGAGCTCCTTACAGCAAAACTAACCCAAAAAATGGACAAGTTCCATAAGACATGGGAAATATGGCCAGGTGTGTAACAGACTACTACGAAAGCTATCGGAAAAAACAAAGGGGCCAATTGGGCTGGTCCCCCCCTTCCCCCCCTCCCTTTCTCTCCCTCCCCAACTCTACTTTCCTCCCCCTCTCCTTTCACCCCTCTCTCTCCCCCTATCCTTTCTTTTTTCTTCCCTGACAATAAAAGTTGCACACAAAGAAGCGGCCGCTTCCACTTTAATGTACCTAATGGGGGAGTATGTGAATAGGCAATACTCAACACAACTAGTTACATATTTAACTTAAACAGGAACAATGATTCGTGACTATTTACTATGTTGTACATGACAGTTAGTACTCCTCCAATGTTTGTATAACGAAATGTATGATATGTGTGTATTTTGTGAAAAACAATAAAAAAATTTAAATAGAAAATAAAAGCTTATACAGGGAGAACCTTTTTATCCCCAGTATTAAACAAAGAGGGGGGGGAGGTGAAGAATACAGAGGGGGTGTTAAGAGAGGTGGAAGAGTTTTACACAGACTTATTCAAGGAGAAGGAAAGAGACAGCAGTATAGAAAAAGATCTAATGGAGCAAATTGAAAAAAAAACTTAACAAAGAGGATCAGGATTTCTTGAAGAGAGATTTAAATGAGGAAGAGATAAGGGAAGCAATAAGGGAAGGGAAAAAAGGGAAAACGCCAGGAATAGATGGACTACCACACGAGTTTTATGAGCAGATGTGGTATGTAATTGGAGGTGACGTGATAAATTTATGCAAGGAAATAATAAAAAAAGGCAAAATACCAGATTCCTTCAAGGAAGGGATTATTATGTTGATCTTTAAAAAAGGGGACAAAAGAGATCTAAGAAATTGGCGTCCCATAACCCTGCTGAACTGGTATTATAAAATTTTGGCCAAAGTAATAATGGTAAGACTAAAAATGGTGTTGGATAAATTAGTTGAGGAGGAGCAGGTGTGTGGCGTACCGGGGAGGCAGATAACGGAGTACCTAATATTAATTAGAGATATAATTTGGTACTGTAAGGAAAGGGGACAAGTGTTAGTTTTGGTTAATATTGATTTTGAGAAGGCTTTTGACCGACTTTCACATTGTTTTCTGTTCAGGGTGTTAGAAAAAATTGGGATACCGGTGGAGGTTGTAAGCTGGATCAGGGTTTAGTACAGGGATATATTCAGTAGAGTTTTGGTAAATGTTTTTTTGACAGACAAGATAAGTGTAAAGTCTGGAGTAAGACAGGGATGTCCGCTGTCACCTTTGGCTTTTGTACGTGCTTTAGAGCCGCTTCTGCAGATCATCAGAGGCGACAAGATAATAAGAGGTGTGGAAATACCAGGGAGTGGGGGTAGAAATGTAAAAGTATTAGGCTATACGGACGACCTGACGTTTGTGTGTACCACTCAAGTGGCCCTTAGAAGGGCTCAGTTTCATATTGAAACCTTCTGCCAGGCTTCAGGTTTCAAAGTGAACTGGAATAAAAGTAGCTGCAAGGCTTTTGGAGAATGGCAGAATTTGGATGTTTGTGGGATCCCTGTGGAAGAAGAACATTTAAAATTGTTAGGGGTGTCTTTTGATGAAGATTTTAGTGGAGAGGTTAATTGGGAAAAGATTGGGGAGAAAATAAAGAAAAAAATCTAGTTTTGGGCATTGAGGAAATTGTCGTTTGAGGGAAAAATTTTAGTTACAAAGGCGGTATTGGTACCAATATTGATTTACATGGGGATGGTTTTTCCTCCAACAACAAAGTGGATTAGGAAAATTATGCGTTTTTTGTTTATGTTTTTTTGGGGGTCAAGAGTGTAAAAATTGAATAGAGGGATCATTTTTAAGGAGAAGGGGAAAGGGGGGCAAGGGTTCCCTAGGATCGAAGTGATATTGGGGGCTAAATATGCGCATTTTTGCATAAAGCTAGTCAACAAGTTTTCAAAGATGGCTTGCATGTTGAGGTACTCTGCCGGGGGGATGCTGAGGAGACTAGGGTCCTGTGAAGCAGATTTAAGGCGCCCTGTCTGTTTCGTGACGCTGTTTTTTTACGGGGTCATAGAGGGTTTTATCAGAGATTTCAATTTGAGGGTGGTTGACAAAACTTTGTGGGAGGACCATAGAAAATTTCAAAAAGTGATTAGGGATAGAGACGAGTTTGAAAGCAGTGGATGGCTGATTGAAAGCAAGCTAAAGGAAATGTGGAAAAAATTGAACCACAAGGGATTGATTAATTCCCAAAAAGACGTTGCTTGGATGGCAGTGCATAGTTGCCTCCCGGTAAGAGAATTTCAGAAGAGAAGAGACCTAGCTAGAACTGCAAGGTGTCCAAGGGAAGGATGTGCAGGGATTGAGAGTGTGGTCCATCTGTTTTGGAATTGCACTTTTGTGAGATCGGTGTGGAAGTGTATGGGAATTTATTTCTGGAATTGAAGGAGTCGGTATTAATGTTAGGATTAGGCTAATTAAAATACGTGAGTACACAAGACCTGACATTAAAACCAGTGAAATCAAACAACGTGGGAAAAAAAGCTTCAGTTATAGAGAATCTCAAACACTTCCCAGTGATATCCATAGAACAGGAAGCTGCAGTAAGATGCATTGAAAAGGTCAGCCAAACCACTATCCCCATTCCAGCTCCTGGCATTAAAACCAGTGAAATCAAACAACGTGGGAAAAACAAAGCTTCAGTTATAGAGAATCTCAAACACTTCCCAGTGATATCCATAGAACAGGAAGCTGCAGTAAGATGCATTGAAAAGGTCAGCCAAACCACTATCCCCATTCCAGCTCCTGGCATTAAAACCAGTGTAATCAAACAACGTGGGGAAAACAAAGCTTCAGTTATAGAGAATCCCAAACACTTCCGAATGATATCCATAGAACAGGAAGCTGCAGTAAGATGCATTGAAAAGTTCAGCCAAACCACTATCCCCATTCCAGCTCCTGGCATTAAAACCAGTGAAATCAAACAAAGTGGGAAAAAAAGCTTCAGTTATAGAGAATCTCAAACACTTCCCAGTGATATCCATAGAACAGGAAGCTGCAATAAGATGCATTGAAAAGGTCAGCCAAACCACTATCCCCATTCCAGCTCCTGGCATTAAAACCAGCGTAATCAAACAACGTGGGGAAAACAAAGCTTCAGTTATAGAGAATCCCAAACACTTCCCAGTGATATCTATAGAACAGGAAGCTGCAGTAAGATGCATTGAAAAGTTCAGCCAAACCACTATCCCCATTCCAGCTCCTGGCATTAAAACCAGTGAAATCAAACAAAGTGGGGAAAACAAAGCTTCAGTTATAGAGAATCCCAAAACACTTCCCAGTGATATCCATAGAACGGAAAGCTGCAGTGACATGCATTAAAAAGGTCAGCCAAACCACTATCCCCATTCCAGCTCCTTTCAACCAGCAGCACCAGCTTTCTAACCTGCAGCACCAGCTTTCAAACCTGCAGCTTCCTATCAATGTACGCAGTAGAGTGGACAACTCCACTCCATCCTTCTGTCAACAGCCTCTCCAAGATGCTGCAAAGCCATGAAGGTTCAATGAATGCAAAGACACCTGCTGTTACTCATATTAATCCTAAACTGAAGAAAACTCAGGAGATTGGGATCAAACGTAAAAATGCAAAGACTCCTGCAGTTACTCATAGTCCTGAGCGGAAGACACCTCAGGAGATGGGGATCAAACGTAAACAGAACAGCAATAGCAAGCAGGTAGTGAAGACCAGCTTTTTCAGTTTTAAGCAAGCGCTGGCTTGTGGTACTGATAATAACCCCAAAGCTCTCAAAAGAAAAAGTGCTAATCAGCCTGGGATGAATTCAGAAGTCCTTGGGAAGGGCAAGAAGTCATTGGAACCTTCTGAACAAGGAAAGTTGAAAGCCCATCGCAGCAACCTAAGCCTCCTAATGATTAACGCTGTTCAATTATTTCACCCATTGGGTAAAAAAGCAGGTCCCACAGGTCCAGGGGCACCCGCAGGATCCATTACACTTGGAAATAAGCTTGGACCAATGCAAGGAAGCCAAAACCAGACTTCTGCTTCTCATGTTCAGTGGCCTCTTACTGATGCGATTAAAAGGTTCATGGCCAAAAAACAGGACAGTATTTCTGGAATTAAAGGTGTCGGTATTAATGTTAGGATTAGGCTAATTAAAATACGTGAGTACACAAGACGTGACATTAAAACCAGTGAAATCAAACAACGTGGGGAAAAAAAGCTTCAGTTATAGAGAATCTCAAACACTTCCCAGTGATATCCATAGAACAGGAAGCTGCAGTAAGATGCATTGAAAAGGTCAGCCAAACCACTATCCCCATTCCAGCTCCTGGCATTAAAACCAGTGTAATCAAACAACGTGGGGAAAACAAAGCTTCAGTTATAGAGAATCCCAAACACTTCCGAATGATATCCATAGAACAGGAAGCTGCAGTAAGATGCATTGAAAAGTTCAGCCAAACCACTATCCCCATTCCAGCTCCTGGCATTAAAACCAGTGAAATCAAACAAAGTGGGGAAAACAGAGCTTCAGTTATAGAGAATCCCAAACACTTCCCAGTGATATCCATAAAACGGAAAGCTGCAGTGACATGCATTAAAAAGGTCAGCCAAACCACTATCCCCATTCCAGCTCCTTTCAAGCAGCAGCACCAGCTTTCTAACCAGCAGCACCAGCTTTCTAACCTGCAGCTTCCTATCAATATACCCAGTAGAGTGGACAACTCCACTCAATCCTTCTGTCAACAGCCTCTCCAAGAGCTTGAGGTCTCCATACCTATTCCACCTGGATAGAGAGAGGAGAAGGAGGCTATGAAAAGGAAAGGACAACTGGAGAGGGAGTAAGCCTGTCAACATACCTCCAAGGGGAGGCTACAGTGCTTTGTTCAGAGGCAGAAGGATCATAACATCTCTAAACGTTATGGATAACCACCATCCAGACTTCATTCCCCCATGAGATACTTAAGCCCTAAAAAAACAAAAAATAAACCCTGACTAAGCTGTAACTGGTGCCAAGCTCTATGAATATCTGTAAAGAAGATTTATATTTATGTCAGTTTGTAACATATTTAACTAACAATATATTTAAAACTCTTCAATAAAATGTATCTATTTTTATTTGAACTCTTTATTTACTAAATAAATTATTTACAAATGCCAAGGGTTATTGAAATTCTGCAAATTAACTTTAGATTACCCTCTTGATGATACGAGAGAGAGAGAGAGGTAAGGTAAGTCAGACCCCACTTATGAGATAGAAACAAATAAATATTTAACTATATACTTTGTCATGTTGGATGTATGTACTGTATGTTTTTATTTATATAGCGCCATTTATGTAGATAGCGCTTCACTGCAGTAATAAACGTGACAATCATATAAATAATACAAATAACAGATCATGGGAATAAGTGCTTCAGACATAAAAGTAACATTTAGGAAAAGGAGTCCCTGCTCCAAAGAGCTTACAATCTAATTGGTAGGTGGAACATACAGAGACAGTAGGAGGGCGTTCTGGTAAGTGCATCTGCAAGGGGCCAAGCTTTATGTATGCGGTCTATAGTATCAGCCACGGAGCTACTCACATGCTTCTTTAAGCAGATGTGTTATAATGTGGGTCTTAAAGGTGGATAGATAGGGTGCTAGTCGGGTATTGAGGGGAAGGGCGTTCCAGAGGTGAGGGGCAGTCAGTGAGAAAGTTTTCAGGCGAGAGAGGGTTTTAGATACAAAAAAGGTAAATAGAAGACATCCTTGGGCGGGAGTCGGGATGGTGCATAGCGAGAAATTAAAGCTGAGCTGTAAGGAGGGGCAGAAGAGTGTAAAGCTTTAAAAGTGAGGAGGAGAATTGAGTGTGAGATACAGGATTTGATAGGAAGCCAGGAGAGTGATTTCAGCAGGGGAGACGCTGAGACAGATTTAGGAAAGAGTAGAGTGATTCTGGCAGCAGCGTTTAGGATAGATTGTAGGGGAGACAGGTGAGAGGCAGTAAGGCCGAACAGCAGAAGGTTCCAGTAATCGAGATGGTAGAGAATGAGGGTCTGTGTCAGAGTTTTAGCTGTTGAGCAACAGTGCAAGGGAGTATCTTTGTAATATTGCAGAGGAAAAACGACAGGTTTAGCTACCTTTTGAATGTGAGAGGAGAATGTGAGAGAGTAGTCTGAGACCACCCCTAAGCAGCATGCTTGGGCTATTGGATGTATAGTAGTACTTCCAACAGTAATGTGGAAGGAGGTAGTAGGGCCAAGTTTGGCATGAAATATAAGGAGTTCTGTTTTTGACATGTTAAATTTAAGTCGGCGGAGGATCATGTTGCATTTGGGCTTCTCTTTCTTTTGTTTATACTGTACAATGTCACATACCCAGTAGCACTCCTTAAGACAAATATATATGGTGAGGTGGGTTTGGATTTGAGTTTACAGGGGGTTTGTGTGTTTCCAAACTTACTCTGCCCACCTTTTAAGCAGCAGTCCAAGCTGTCGTTTAAAAATAAAAAAAATCCCTTTAATATGTGCATCAATACAAACCACTCATTGATAAGTAATTAGCTAAGTTGCGATCGATCGGTGAAGATTCGGCTCGGGGGTTCACTAAATGGTTGCCAGTGCAGCAGAAGAGGTCCAAAGATGCAAAGTTCTCTGGGGAAGATCATGTGACCAGATAGTCACTGGATACAATTGAGTTTTGCACAGCTAGGGAGAGGGCAGGGATCAAAAAAAAGTGGAGGGGGGTGGGTGCCAGAGTCTGTTTCAGAAGAGGAAGGGGATGTGACTTGATTGATTGTATTAAAATTTTAATGTATCATAATGTAACAGAGTTGTTTAAAAAAAAAAGTACTTCTACTAGTAGCATTATACTAAAAAAAATAATACAGATGCACAGTAATAGTAGTTTTTATATTTATCAGTGGTGACCATGTCCATCAATAAAATTAACTGACATCCTATTCTTCACAGTCAGGATAAAGGTTTTTGATCTTACCACACTCCTATTAGATCATTGTGGTGGGTGTCCTTTTTATTTGTAAGGTGCAGGCAAGAGTGTCTGGGATCCCACTTCTGACACAGTTACTGCACCGGCACAGCTTAGTCTAACAAAAGGTGGGAGCTGGCCAGGCACGTGACGGGCATGTCGCCGAAAGTTGCGTGCGCGCTCCTCGCACGTTCCCCTGACTTTCCCGCGGCTCAATAGAAAAGCGCTATGGCGCTTTCTATTTAAAGCGCCCGAGGCGCTGGAAAGTGGCCGTGAACCTTCCCGGTTCGCGGCGGGGTCGGCGCCCGTGGGTTTTTTTTAACCGCAGTGACGGCCGTATGAGGATAAACAGTGTCGCCACTGTAAACTTGGTGCTGGATATCTTCTTGCTTCCCTATTCTAAGAAAGTCTTACACCAGACATTATAGCATGATAAACTGTGTTGCATCTGACGATGGGAGATCCCCGAAACATTGTGCGTTTGCAATCTGCAAATAAAACAGTTTATCATGCTATAATTTCTGGTGTAAGACTTTATTAGAATAGGGAGGCAAGAAGATATCCAGCTCCGACATTCTATTCTCAGTAAGGAGTTTTCCAAGCTGCCCCCCGCTAGCCATTTTAATACCCATTTTGATCTTTTACATCCCCTAACATTCAATACCCATTGGATCTGGTCCTGACTAGCATTCTGTATGTTACCCACATGTTCCTCGTGGAAAAAGTGAAGCACAGCCGGTTCAAGAAGAAAACAATCCGGGGCTAAGCTAATTAATTAAAAATATTCTTTATTGGGGGTGCACAGCATGGTGGCGCAGGGGATATGCCTCTGACATGTTTCGCGCTGAGATAGCGCTTCCTCAAAGAGTATCTGAATACAGAGGTAACTGTAGATCATAAGCGCGAAGTACTGTATCAGCAATATTACGGAGCGTCCCCCTTCCCACCTCACTCTCCAGACCCCCCCCTCTTTGCATCCCTTTCTCCCCCCCTACCTTCCCAGGGACCCTACCCTCCTATCACAGCCCTCAACAGCGGTACTCAACTAGCATCGAGAGCCCACTGACCTTACCTACGACGAAGATTGGCCTGAAATGAATCCAACTGGGTCTAAGCAGTATGTTCCACAGGCTACTAGATGTCCACACTCAATCTTATTCTTGTTGGGATCCAACTCGTATACTCTTTCCCCCCCCTTCCACCCCCCCTCCTCCCTTATCCCTATACACACTACACAGAAAACATTGCCAAACAATAAGATACACCAGCGGAGAGGCCAATGAGACGACCCCTCCCTCCCGCCCCTCTCTATCCTCCCATCCCTCTCTACCCTCCCCTCTCTACCCTCCCCTCTCCACCCTCCCCTCTCTACCCTCCCCTCTCTACCCCCCCCTCTCTACCCTCCCCTCTGTACCCTTCCCTATCTACCCTCCCCCACTACCCTCCCTCCCCTCTCTACCCGCCCTCCCCTCACTACCCCCCCTCTCTGCCCTCCCTTCTCTACCCTCCCCTCCCTACCCTCCCCTCCCTGCACTCCCCTCTCTACCCTCTGATCTCTAACCTCCCCCCTTCCCCCTTGCCCCCCACCCCTTCCTTCTCCCCTAGCAACCACCCCCACAGCTGCCGCTCTCATCCCCAACCCCCCCCTCCCCTACCCACCTTCCCCTCCTTCCCCCAATTCCGCCCACACATCGGAAGACAAGGCGAAGGCCTAACTGACCAGAAATCTCATCTACCAAACTTCTCCGGTGTAAGTAATTTCGGATGAAACCATAGAGCCTAAAGGGTCTCCACCCGGCCCGCCTTCACTGGAGAGCGTTTTCGGACCCGCCCCCAAGGGTCTTAAACCCCACTAACCGGTCCTTTACCAAAGACCGGTCCAACACTTTTTAGACCCCATTAGGGTCGACTTTCCTTTCTTTTTCTAGCCGCTGTTACTGTCCCAGCGGCCCCTTACCCAACCCTTCCCCCTCTGCCCATTTTGGCTGTTTCTCTCCAGCACTAGTCCAAGGACAACACATGCGGTACCCTCTGGGAGGTCATTATGTCTCACCAAAAAGCACTAAAAATTTTCTCCCTAAATGTGACGGGTCTTCACAACAATAGAAAGCGACGCCTGGCCCTCCAGGAGATAAAGAAGACAGGGGGAGATGTTGTTTTCCTCCAGGAGACGCACTTCACGTCTCAAGAACCGCCTAAAATATTTCAACATGCGTTCCCATTGAACTATTTCTCATCATTCAGCAGCAAACGCAGAGGGGTTGCCATTCTGATCCGTCAGGGCACTCCATTTAATTTAACAAAAATTCAGGCAGATCCAGAGGGGAGATTTATTGTGGTCTACGGCTCACTCTCAGGCACGACAATCGCCCTTATTAACCTATATGCCCCGAACGAGAACCAGACAGAATTTCTGAAGAAGGTTCTGGAAGAAATTGACCCACAGTACCTATCCTCACTACTTATTGCAGGGGATCTTAATATGGCTCTCAACTCAAAATAAGACAAATCGAGCCACCCAGGACGACAACACTCCACTCAGTCACAAAGACTGGGGAAAAAATTTAAGGACATTGTTGGGGACTTTTCTCTGGTGGACATTTGGAGAACACAACATCAGGGGCAAAGGGATTATACCTTTTACTCGGCTCCTCGCCAGTCTTATTCCCGTATTGACTACTTTCTTGCTACCAAGAACATTCTAGAGGCCACCACAGACTCAGACATCGGCCCAATTACGTGGTCAGATCATGCCCCTATCACCATGACCCTATCCATTCCATTTGGGAAAATTATCTCATATAGCTGGAAACTAAACGATTCCCTACTGAACCACTCCGGGACAGTGTTGGAACTCAAAAAATCCCTCAAGGAATACTTTAGGATAAACAAAGGCTCTGTATCTTCTCCAGCAAGTCTATGGGAAGCCCATAAGGCGACAATCCGAGGAAATCTTATCTCGATTGCCTCCCACCGGAAAAAAACTAAACTCAAATTAACTAAAGAGCTTACAGACAAAATAATCAATTTAGAGCAGCAGCATAAAAATAATCCCTCCCGGAGAATTTACAAACAATTGACAACTGCTCGAAACGATTTAAGAATAATCCAATTGGAAAATGTAGAAAAAGCTCTTAGATGGACGGGTCAGAGGTACTATGATAAAGGGAACAAGGCCGATAGACTTCTCGCTAGTAAGTTACGAGGAATACAGAAAAGGTCACAAATAACGGCGATCAGAAATAACTCTGGTGAACTCCAATACAACGGAAAAAAAATAGCAGAGGAATTCACTAAATTCTACACCAAATTATATAATTTAAGGACCCACTCTGCTAATTCTAGTATAACGAACTCGGCATTAGCCGCTGATTACTTATCCGATTGCAATCTTCCATCACTAACAGAGGAAGAAAATACTTATCTAAATGCAAAAATTACGCTGGACGAATTAGAAGTGGCCGTTAGGGCCTCAAAGATCTCCAAGGCGCCGGGCCCTGATGGTTTCACAAATGCATACTACAAGAAATTTTTCCCCATCTTGTCCAAACACCTATTAAGCTTGTTCAACTCATTCTTAGAAGGGAGTCCTATCCCATCCACAATGTCGTCCGCAAATCTGGCAATAATACTTAAAGAAGGGAAGGACCCCACCCAATGTGGCAGTTACAGACCAATCTCATTGTTGAACAACGACCTTAAACTATATAGTAAAATTTTGGCGAACAGACTTAACCCTATCCTCCCGAGATTAATACACAAGGACCAGGTCGGGTTTGTCCTGGGCCGACAGGCCTCAGACAATACACGTAAAATAATTAACTTAGTAGACCATGCCCACCTTTCAGGCTCAAAGGCGAAGCTATTAAGCCTAGATGCAGAGAAGGCATTTGACAGGATTGACTGGCTATTTCTAGACCAAACACTGATAAAATTTGGTTTCAGAGACTCGTTCTTAAAGGGTGTTCAAGCACTTTATCAGAACCCTTCTGCCTCAGTACGACTCTCGGGCGGAGGCTTTGAACGATTCCAAATAAAAAATGGTACCCGACAAGGATGCCCCCTATCCCCCCTCCTCTTCGCCCTCACGATTGAACCACTGGCATCTAAAATAAGACAAAACCCGAACATCCAGGGAATCCCTATCGATAAAGCGCAATACAAAATTTCCCTATTCGCTGATGATATCATTCTTACTTTGACTAAACCTCTAACTTCCCTCCCTAACCTTCAGAAGGAACTGATGGAGTTTGGTAAAGTATCAGGATATAAAATAAAGAGCGACAAATCAGAGGCTCTAAATCTTAGTCTCCCAGATCCCGAAGTCAAACTCCTCAAAACTAACTTTAACTACAGATGGTGCCCTTCATACATTAAATATCTGGGAATTAATGTGTCAAGGCACAACCGGGATTTATACCGGGATAACTACCCGAAGTTATGGGACAAGATCAAAAAGGATCTAGATCAGTGGGAAGGTTACCAGATATCGTGGTTCGGTAGAATGATATCTACTAAGATGAATATACTCCCAAGAATGTTATACCTTTTCCAAACACTCCCGACCCACGTTCCGGGCGCTGATCTAAAACATATTCAGAACAGATTATTCCACTTCATTTGGCAGAGCAAGAGACCCAGAGTCGCCAGATCGGTCCTGTTGGCAGCAAGATCTAGGGGAGGACTGGGAGTACCAGACCTACACAGATATTACTTAGCTGCACAGCTCAAGCAGGTAGTAATGTGGAACTCGGACCCGACCCGTTGTAGTTGGGTAGAGATAGAGACTCGATGGGCCAAAATGCCTTCTCTGCAAGCCTGCCTCTGGAGCCTGGACAGAGGAGAGGGTCATACACACAATCTTAAACTACAGGCCTCACGTTTCACGTGGGACGTCTGGATAAGATGTAAATACAAATATGGCCTTACCACCAAAAGTTCCCAATTGACCCCCATCTTTAACAATCCGAAGTTCCCCCCGGGATGTGGATCTAAACTGTTCGACCAATTCAACACATGGGGTATAGAGGCGATTGCGGACCTACTGAGCCTAGGGAGGCTTCTGAGCTACCAAGAATTGAGGACCAAATATAAAATTAGAGAATTGGACACATTTAAATACCTCCAAATCAGAAACTTTATTAGGACAACATGCCCTCTTCCAGAATACCCCACTCTCACGACGTTTGAACAACTTTGCGAGACAAAGACCCACCAGAAAGGTCTAATCTCGGACATATATGGTGCTCTAGAGCGCTCCTCGACCCCCAAACAGCATGATTATATGCTCAAATGGGCAGCAGACCTGAATATAAATATAGACAGAGAGACTTTGGAAGAAATCTGGCAGGCAGCCTCAGAGACCTCCCTATGCACTACAATAAAGGAAAACATTTATAAAATTATGTTTGGCTGGTATCTTACCCCAGCACGATTAAACCAGATCTACCCTCTGGCATCAGACCTATGTTGGAGAGGCTGTGGTCTTAGAGGGGACATGGCCCACATCTGGTGGACCTGTCCAGAAATTGTGAAGTACTGGGCCAAGGTCCAAATTTTGATAAAAGAGGTCACCGACCTGGAATTACCTATCGAACCACTGACCTACCTGTTGGCTGCACCAATGACTGACAAGGCCCGGCCAACCAGGAAATTAATATCCTTCATTCTTACCGCGGCAAGATGCTGTATTGCGGCCTCCTGGAGGAAAACAACCACGCCGGCATTGGGAACGATTAAAAAAAAGAGTCGGCGAGGTGATTATCATGGAAAGGCTTACCGCTATCGTGAGACAAAAACTCCCCGCCTACGAGGATATCTAGGAACCATGGATTTCCTGCAATGGGGTCAGACAACCAGCTCCAACGAGACAGAGGTCTACCCCCTCCCCAGAAGCGCACTAAAACTACATGCGAACACACACCCCCAACAGCCAGATGGGACTCCCACCCCCTCCTACCCCTCTAACCCCCACCTCACCCTTCCAGTCCTCCCCCCCCCCTGCATCCCTCTCTGAAGGCACTCCCCCCTCTTTACTGACAACTGAGGTTGTCAATCTGTTTCCCCCCCAAAAATTGTCGTTTGAAAAATGTTAGGCTTTATCGCTTGCTGTAACTGCACACATATCTAAATGCCTAATAAAATTGTTTGAAAAAAAAAATATTCTTTATTGGGGGTGCACAGCATGGTGGCGCAGGGGATATGCCTCTGACATGTTTCGCGCTGAGATAGCGCTTCCTCAAAGAGTATCTGGATACAGAGGCATATCCCCTGCGCCACCATGCTGTGCACCCCCAATAAAGAATATTTTTAATTCATTCACTTAGCCCCGGATTGTTTTCTTCTTGGACCGGCTGTGCTTCACTTTTTCCACGAGGATTCCTGTCTGCATTGTATACCAGCTGGATGCACGCCTCTGGGACGGCATACTGTACAAACAAAACCCATGTGAGTAAGAACTACATCATTATATCACTGGATATTCATATCTTGCTCTAAGGTTGCTGCCAGATAGAGACCTGCTGTTCACACTGATGTTCATATCCCCCAGTTAGTTCAGATTAGGTTTTTGTTACACCATTGGCAGCAGTTAACCTGTTAATGAGCTCTGCAATCAAGACACTCCTAGTTGTTTGTGCTTACTTACCTATCCCAGGGTCCGCTTAAGCTTGCTTATTCACTTATGACTATCAGATCTCACACTTTGATGCACTTGGTTTGGAGGACATTCCTCCTACAGTCTTCTGTTCAAAGAGTATCTTTTTTTTAAGGCTCTCGTTGTCATTCCTACATACAGATGTAGCCACACTTATACGTCGCTGTACGTGGTCCCATTCGGAAGTCATGAACTAACCGCAGCAATGCCGGGAGAAGCTACGACGGTCACCTTCACTACTGTAAATCTCATTTTTGCTTTTTAAGTTGTGGCTGTATCTACAGTTGCAAGGACATTGTAAGCAATATATTAGCCCTTCTGGCTCAGCAGCAAGACGCCTGGTAGACGTGCTACTCTGTGTATGCAGAGTATTGAAGAAGAGGCCAATACAGCTTCTGATGCCTTAGCAATATGACAGAATGTCAGAGCGGTGGCTATGCTGCGGTGCTACTGCATTTCCTGCTTGCACGGTGTTGAAACAACAGATGGACTTCGGCACAGGAAGCATCAACAGTCTCTGTCGTTACCCAGACAGAATCACCTGGTCAATGACAGAGAGGAAATAGCTGCAGACCAATGTGGCACTGACATAGGATGACCGATGTCCCGGGACAGTCCAGATTTTTTATCTAATGTCTCCTGCCCCGACTATCTTCTGCTACAGTATGTCCCGATTTTACCAGGAGCAGAGAGAAAAGTAGGGTCTGCCACTGCAATTTCTCCTCCAGCCATTAGGTGGCGTTATGCTGCACAGCTCATTCTCTGACTGGGTGCAGTGTGAGTGTGTGTGTGTGTGTGTGTGTGTGTGTGTGTGTGTGTGTGTGTGTGTGTGTGTGTGTGTGTGTGTGTGTGTGTGTGTGTGTGTGTGTGTGTGCATGACATGTGGAGGGAAGGTGAAGGGGTGAGAGAAATGGCGAGGGGAGGGGGGTTGAAGGAGAGACATGGCGAGGGGATGGGGGTGAAAGAGACATGTGGAGGGGGTGAAAAAGAGACATGGCAAGGTGGTGAAAGAGAGTCTTAGGGAGGGGGGGGTGAAAGAGACATGGGGAGGGAGTGAAAGAGACATGGGGAGGGGGGGTGAAGAGATATGGGGAGCCGGGGGTGAAGAGACATGGGGAGGGGGGTTGAAACAGACATGGGGATGGTGAAAGAGGCATGGAAAATGGGGGGGTGAAAGAGCGACATGGGGAGGGAAGAGGAGGTGAAAGAGAGACATGGGGAGGGGGTGAGAGAGATGGGGAGGGAATGGGGTGAAAGAGGCATGGGCGGGGTGAATAAGCGACATGGGGGTGTGAAAGAGAGACATGGAGAGGGGAGGTGATAGAGAAACACGGGGAGGGGGTTCAAGAGACAAAAAGAGGGGGATGAAAGAGAGCCATTGGGAGCGGGGTGAAAGAGAGACATGGGGAGATGGGTGAAAGAGAGACATGGGGAGGGAGGCGATAGAGAGACAAGGGGGGGATGAAAGAGAGACACGGGGAGGGGGGATGAAAGAAAGCTATGGGGGGAGTGAAAGAAAGTCACGGGGAGGGTGGGTAGTTCTTTTTTTCTTCTTCACATGTCTGGGAGATGTTAATCGGACGGCTTCTTAGGGTCAAATACGACGTGACAGACTTTATATAAGGCCTGTGACGTCACATTTGACTGGCAAATGATACATCCACCAATCTGATTGGTGGATGTACCATGTGATGGCTTCCATTTTTTTTTTTGGCTGAAATGACATCATCTTAAGTGATCGGATAATAAAAGATCTATTGGATCTCAATATAAATGTAGAAAATATGCAGGGCCAAAGCTATGACAATGCTGCAAATATACGGGGAAAGCATAATGGAGTTCAAAGACATATTGAACATGAATCCATGTGCGTTTTATGTACCATGTAGTTCTCATTATTTGAACCCGGTGGTTAACAACGTGGCCAAACCCAATATAGGTGCCATTTAATTTTTTGGCTTAATTCAACCGTTGTATAATTTCTTCCCCAGGTCCTCCAACAGGTAGATCGTTCTTTTAAAATCCTTACCCAATTTAACACTAAAGAGAGTCTGTGAAACATGTTGGGAGCCTCGTATTGATGCAGTTAGACCAATTCGATACCATCTGGGAGCGCTCTATGTTGCATTAGTGTATATTAAAGAAGATGTGACATTTAAAAGTGAACATCATGGCCCCCAGAGTAGAGCTACAAACTATGACAAAGTCCAAAGACCAAATCTGTGGCTCCAAAAAACAATCCCAACAGTAGATTTTGGGCCCTGTTTGTTTAAATCAAAAACACTACAGAAATGTCCAATCCTTTGTCTCATAAATAGAAAGGTATCCTTACCAACTCCACTTATAAATAGTGTAAATGATCAGTCTTGGGGTTTACAGTATATACATGTAGAAAAGATGGCATCTGGCTGGTTCTGCTCTGTTATTGAGCTATCACAAATCAGCTGTAAATGTTCACATGGAATGGCACCTAGTTAACTTCTTAAATCAATAACTGTAGACTTGCTAGTCCCCTATATCATAGACGGAATCCTCAATAATAAAAAAGTGGAGACTCACGGTTATGAAAGGGTTCATCAGTTCAATCCTGCTCCTGTGGGTTGCTGCAGGACACCTTTTGCTGTTCTGTTCGCTAGGTAGATAGTACAAAGTGAAAAATGTGCGATGCACAACCGGAACGAAAAAATAAATGAACTGGAGAGAGGGTACAGCAACTACACAATTTGCTTTTAATAACTCATCTAATCAAATGACCGGCAACAAAACGTGCGCGCACACGGAGGTTTTCAAACACCTCTATGTAGCTTGGTCCCACCCCCCGTTCGCGTCACGCGTCACTCACGCGCAGCGCGCTTATGCGACAATCGTGCACTGCTCCCCAGCTGCGAGACAACACCTGTAACAATGCCCACCTGTCTCCTGCGCTCTGCGTCCAATCACAGCTCCCACGGGGGCCGCACCTTCGTTCCGCCTCTCACTCTTATTGCTTCAGTCCTCCTATTTAATCTCTGCTTGCTCAGTCACACAATGCTGAGCATAGACCATAGTAGCCTTGTGTTCCTACATTCCTGCTTTGCCTTTGTAAGGAATCCGCTCCGCAGTTTACTGGTTGCCTTACCTTGCAGACCTGTGCAGTCCTGGAGCACCTCTCCTGATGTTTGCTGCAGCCTGGATTCACTCACCAAAGCTATACACACTCCCTCTGGTATCTACTGCAGCTGTGCAGCCTATCACTGCAACCTAGACTTGCATTCATTCATTGGAGCAGTACCTTCACACCCCCCTCCGGGGATTGGCCCGCTGGCCTTTAAGTATTGTCTTCCCATAATGCTCCCGGCCGAGCATAGTCCTAACTGGATGTCTACTGTTTTGCCACAAGCCCTCGCTTGTTCTCCTATGCTGATACCAGGTTCCGCCCTGCGTCCTTCAGCTTCCTTCAAGCCGCTTGTTCTCCTATGCTGATACCAGGTTCCGCCCTGCGTCCTTCAGCTCCCTTCAAGCCGCTTGTTCTCCTATGCTGATACGGAGGTTCCGCCCTGCGTCCTTCAGCTTCCTTCAAGCTCCCGCTTGTTCTCCTGCGCTGAAGCAAAGGTATCCCCTATGTCTTCAGCTTCCTGCTTTCCTGCACTGAGGCAAAGGTATCCCCCGCGCCCTTCAGTCTCCTGATTCCTGCACTGTAGCGGAGGTTTCCCTGTGGATCTTCAGCTTCCTGGTTCCTGGGGCCTACTCTTTCCCTAATCTAGAGAGGCCGTGTCCTGGTTCCTGCGCTGTTACAGAGGATTCCCCAGCCGCTCAGGACTCTTGCGCTGTAGCACTGGTGCACCCGTGCAGCAAAGCGGTGTGCTATTCTGGTCTGCTTACCATCTCCTGTGACCAGCACCATGGGCCATGGTCGTCACTCGCGCAGAGGCCAACCCCGCGCTCCTAAGCTGAAGCGGGGCTCTCCTGACTACCTGTTGCCGAACTCTTGCCTGAACAATGTTTATCCTGATATCTCCTGTCCTGACCCTGGCTTGTACAACGACGACGCTGTCTTCTCCTTTCCTGATCCTGCTACGTTTGACAACGAACTGCGCAATCCGGATCAGCCTGCGCGGTCTCAGGTCGGTGCTTTTACAACCCCACCTCAGCCTCGCGGTCCGACCCTGGTTTGTGGCGAGCAGAACCCTGACAGTATACTCGGCCGCACAAACTCGGACCGCCCTGTGGTGAGGGTTGGTAAGTTTCTGTCTGAAAGCCTGTCCCAGCCTGTAAACCAGTCCCGGTGTGAATACCAGTTTCTATGTGAGATAATACCCCTGATTGAAGATCTGATTGTGTTTGTAGGTTTAACCCCTTTGCAAAACAAATGCCGTAATGATCTCATGATGAAGGTTTACCGCCTCCGGGACTTAAAACAATCGCTGGCCGCTTGTATTTGCTTTCCTGGTTACCCTTTAACTTGGGAAAATGTGTACCCTTTAGAATTGGACGACGCCCAAAAGGAACTCTCTTCCCTGGCCTTGTCTTTAGACATTTATATAGCAAAAGAGGACCCTCTCCTCATGTTGGCTGATGCCCAAAAAACACTCCATATCCTTTCCATGACATTGGACATTTGCATAAAGGAACAGGATCCTCCCCTCGCCAGCTTCACTGCCGCTTGGCTGTATCCCTGGTCTACCACGGATCCTTGCCCTGAGTGTATGGCCGGGTTCCCTGACACCAATGATATGTTTTCGTTAACCCCTGCCGATCAGTCCTGTGAGGTCCCCCTGGAGAATACATATGTTGCTCTACCCAGCACTAATGTTCTTGTATCAGAGAATAAGTTCATTAGTTCTCCTATTTCTAGCTCAGAAGTCCTTTCTCTAGGTCTTGAGGGTTTTCCAGCTTTAACCCCTGCCGAGCAGTCCTGTGAGGTTCCCCTGGAGAATACATATGTTTCACTAGCCAACACTAAGGTTCTACTATCAGAGAATAAGTCCCTTTGTTCCCCTATTTCTAACTCCGAATCTGTCACTCCAGCTCTTGAGGGTTTTCCAGCTTTAAACTCTGCTAGGCAGTCCTGTGCGCTTTCCCCGTCAGAGAAAGAATCCCTAAGTTCTGTTCCCAGGGTTATTTCTGTATTAACCTCTGTGGGGCAGCTCTCTGAGTTTCCTTTGGTAAATCCCTGTTCTCTGTCAGCCATGGTCACGCCCCTAGCTTCAGAGGAGAGATTCCTGGTCTGTCCTAATACAGAGAGAAGATTACCTATGTTTTACTCTCAGGCATTGTCTGCATTAACCCCTGTAAATTCTTGCTGCCTCCAAGTTAATGCCTTCGTTTTAGCCTCAGAGAATGAGTCCACAAGTCAGACAGCAGAGGTTGCTTTGAGGGATTCCCATAACCGTACGGAGTCCCTAGATATTCTTTGCTATAAATCCCCTGCTTCAGCTCAAGTTTCCGCAGTTTCGTCTCCGGAGACTTCGGCTAAAGTTCTGGTTCCTGATAAATGTATTCAGGAGTCAGGTTTTTCCCTAAGCTTGCTCGCAGAGTTCCTTCTCCCGGGTGTTTCGCTGAACCAGCCTGTCACCCACATAGCGGTGATCCCTGCTTCAGCGCATAGTTCCCACATTATGGAGTCTGCAGTAATTTCTGGTTTCCCAGACATTCCTTACCAAATACCTACTTCAGAGACCAGTACAGTTATGATTCACCCCCATGTACTGCGCAAAAAAACCATTGTGTAGTATATTTAAATAATTTTATAAAGGGTAAGGTGAGTATTGCACGTACATCAAAAAGAAGGGTTAAAAGCAAGACATGTTAGGGACATGTTACCACTCGGCAGGCACAACGGGATACAGGCACCAGGAATTGGACGTCCTCCCTCAGAATGCTGATATCTGGATGCAGAGTATACAGCTCAGCTCGGTTCACAGCGTTGGGGAACCTTCCCGCGCCTTCACGGAACTCGCAGCAGTTGATTTCGGGGGTAGATCACCGCGTCTCTTCCTGCTTAGTCCACGTTGGCGTGTGACGTCATCCGGCAGCGTCTCTCAGCCGGTCGCGTCTTTAGTGCGTCACTCCTTGGCGATTTGCAGTCGGGCAGTATACAGAGTCCCATACAGGTCCCGCAATGAAATAAATATCCCAATATAATGCCGCAATGGGAGTAAATGTAAAGAATAAAGGAACGCGCCCTCTCCTACGCGTTTCGTACTTTCGTACTTCGTCAGGGAATGATGGAGGAGATTCCAAGGGCGGTTCTTATACACTCAGCATTATTGCTATTGGTTCAGAGTAATTGTTTTTCAACTCCCCCCAACCTGGAGAGACATTCACTCATCCCGTGGAGGGACTCAAGTTACAAAGACATTTTAGAAAAACCATACATGGGATAGAGCACACTTAAATTAATAATAAACTTTAATAACTCAAATCAATACTTTAAAAATATATATATATATCAAATCAAGACTCTAAAAATAAAGAGACAAAAGGTTAGTCACAAAATAAAAATCACATTTGGAGATGTAAAGTGCTAACTCCCAATGGTTAAAAGTAACATAGATTAACATATGATTTCTAGTGAATATATATAGATACACATGGAAATCTATAGGGTAATGTAATGGTCTAGGAATAGATCTAACACTAAATGTAATGGTCTAGGAATAAATCTAACACTAAAACTTTCTTTAAAAAAGTGGATACTAACAGCTTCCTTCTGTCTTCCAGCAATCACAAAAGATCCTGGATTGACAACATACCCCAAAGTCAGTTTATGCGTATTAAACGAAATTGCAGTCTTCAAGCTGACTTTGAAATTCAATCGGTCTCTCTTTTGGATAAATTTATAGAACGTGGGTATGATAAGGCTCTTTTGCTCAGCTCTTTGGAAAAAGTCGATAGAATGGATAGGGACTCTCTACTGATCCAGAAGATAAAAAGAACAACAAATGATGAGGTAGATGAAAAACTAAAAGTCCCATTCATTACAGAGTTTAGCTCAGTGAGTACTAATGTACAAAAAATAATTAACAAAAACTGGGGCATTCTCTGTAATGATCCTATTTTGGGGCCCTTTCTCCAAAATAAACCAAGCTTTATTTATCGTCGGGCCAAGACCCTTAAGCACTTCCTAGCACCTAGTGATATTGGTTTCCCTACTAATATGTCACTGGAGCCATCATGGATGCCGAATAAACCAAACGGCAACTTTTGCTGTGGGAAGTGCAAAGCCTGCAAAATGTTAAGTTCTAACCGTAAATCTTTCATATCTAACACGACTAAGGAAAAATTCACAGTGAAAGATTGCATATCTTGTAAATCCACATATGTGGTATATTTATTGCAGTGTCCCTGTGGATACCAATATGTTGGGCGAACTAAAAGATTTCTAAGAGTCAGGATTTTAGAACACGCTAGAAATATTAGATTAGGATTAGAACAACATAGCGTGTCTAGACATTTTAAAATCAAACATAACTGTGACTCTTCGCTCCTGACATATGTGGGAATTCAGATTGTACAATCAGGTAGACGTGGTGGTGACAGAGACAAAAAATTGTCTAAACAAGAAAGTCTGTGGATATACAAACTCCAGACTCTGTCCCCACTAGGTCTAAATGAGGAGATTGACGTATGGTCTTTTTTTTAATTAGAAATTTTTCAATTAAACATAAACTGCACCAGTGTTATAATAAATATTAAATTATTTATAATATTTTACAAAATTTATAGAAGTAATACCTTTAATGATTATCAGAATACTTTCTCTCTCGAAATAACTTTAACAAACTTCATCCCCTAAGATCTATTCCTAGACCATTACATTACCCTATAGATTTCCATGTGTATCTATATATATTCACTAGAAATCATATGTTAATCTATGTTACTTTTAACCATTGGGAGTTAGCACTTTACATCTCCAAATGTGATTTTTATTTTGTGACTAACCTTTTGTCTCTTTATTTTTAGAGTCTTGATTTGATATATATATATATTTTTAAAGTATTGATTTGAGTTATTAAAGTTTATTATTAATTTAAGTGTGCTCTATCCCATGTATGGTTTTTCTAAAATGTCTTTGTAACTTGAGTCCCTCCACGGGATGAGTGAATGTCTCTCCAGGTGGGGGGAGTTGAAAAACAATTACTCTGAACCAATAGCAATAATGCTGAGTGTATAAGAACCGCCCTTGGAATCTCCTCCATCATTCCCTGACGAAGTACGAAAGTACGAAACGCTTAGGAGAGGGCGCGTTCCTTTATTCTTTACATTTACTCCCATTGCGGCATTATATTGGGATATTTATTTCATTGCGGGACCTGTATGGGACTCTGTATACTGCCCGACTGCAAATCGCCAAGGAGTGACGCACTAAAGACGCGACCGGCTGAGAGACGCTGCCGGATGACGTCACACGCCAACGTGGACTAAGCAGGAAGAGACGCGGTGATCTACCCCCGAAATCAACTGCTGCGAGTTCCGTGAAGGCGCGGGAAGGTTCCCCAACGCTGTGAACCGAGCTGAGCTGTATACTCTGCATCCAGATATCAGCATTCTGAGGGAGGACGTCCAATTCCTGGTGCCTGTATCCCGTTGTGCCTGCCGAGTGGTAACATGTCCCTAACATGTCTTGCTTTTAACCCTTCTTTTTGATGTACGTGCAATACTCACCTTACCCTTTATAAAATTATTTAAATATACTACACAATGGTTTTTTTGCGCTGTTCTCTTTTTGTCTCTATCTAGCCTGGTGTCTGAACCATTCCCACTGATCAGCAGCATAAAACCTCACTTATCAGGTTGTACTGCACCGACACACTTTATTCGAGCAAATACCCAGTATGTACCTGGCAGATACCTGGAATGCGCCGCTCCTCACCTCTGACAAGCCCCGTTGCGTTTGCCTTCCCAGCCTGGGTTCATGCCTGGCTGACGGGCGGCTGATCTGTTAAATGATAATGATTAGGATTTAATAGGCTGCAATGCTTCGCGTGTCTACCAGATGGCATAAATTCATGAATTGTAATGCAGTATATATATATATACTGTGCAGTATTGCAGCCAGCGGGAATAAAATGCTTCAATCCCTGCCTGGAAAATAACCCAATGCACTCGGGCAGAAAACAGTCACAAACCTCAATACACCCAGGTATACCCGAATTCGTGGGACTAGCCGAGCTCGAATAAAGTGTGTCGCCAGTGTATTATCAATTTATATATAAGTCACTATTTTGTTTTAGCACAGACCACATTGAGCGCAATTCTTTTTGTTTTCACTTTAGTCTCTAGTTCACTTTTGCTGCACAGGTTGGTCTGTTTGTGGATCTATAACAACTGTTTAATTAATACAGTTTTCTACATATGTATACACTTTTCTATATTTTCTAGTAAATTTGTATATTATTTTATATTATTGAATTTACATTTAATTAGTGATTTAATTGTTGCACACGTCACTATGGCTTGGTCACTATCAAGCTGTAGAGAAAAGAGGGCTGCATTGTTTGATTCAATGTTTAAAGATGAAACACATGTCTTTGAGGATGAATATATAATTGACATTCCTGTTGAAACCCATTTCAAGCAATTAGAAAATTTGCTACTAACCGAAACAAAACAATGGTTAGAACGTAACACTATCCAAAGATATTTGGACTGCGGGAGAGTACCCCGTGGGTTACGTTTCCAAAAGAATCCCACTTTTGGAAGGGATAACATCCAATTTATGAAAGAATGGGATAGAATTCAAGAGGAATGTTCAAGAGAATTAATGAGATTGATCATCTTTGAACGCAGTAGGACAATTGCAGCTTTAGAAAAAGATATTTGTAAAAAAATTAAAGTTTTGGAGCCGTTAGTTATACATACTGACTGCTCCAAATTGGAATGCGAACTCAAAATGACTTTAGAGTCAACGACGGAGGAGATTATGCTTAACAAGCAGAAGAAATTTTATCGTGATAAACACGATTATGATAATGGTCGACAAAAGGATTGGAATAGATCCGAAAGGGAAAAAGTCACTGTGTCAAATGGTCAATATCCCCCCAATAAATATCATGGTAATAATTACCAAAAGAAAAAAAGAGATAATAGTCTCCATTTTGAGGGTGAAAGGGTCCATAAGGAACAAACTAAAAATCAATATAGACCAGCTACAAACTATAGAAAAAAGTCACAAGACAAGCGTCATAATAGTTATAATAAGAGGAGGGATAGCTCCAACAATAGGTCAGAGTATACTCACAAAGAACAACATAAGAAAGATACTCACCAGAAAGAAAAACAATATGACCATCAGAGGGCAAATACACCCCCAAAGAAAGACCGTGAGCAAACATCCCCTAAGAAATCCCTTTTTCTGGAGGAACTCAAGCAGAGATACTTGGGTTCGAAGGAAAAGGGGAATACAGCAAGAGAGAAAGAAAAGAAAATTATAGAGACCCCCAGGTCACAAAAAAGACACCACTCACCAGAAGAGGAACAAGAGCAGGGTGTAAGACCAAAACAAAGAAGGGAGTCGAACTAATGAAAAAAGATTCTTTTAAAGGTATTTTTAATTTATCTAATGTTGATCTGACTTTATGTCAAAAACTGGTTCTGAGCAAAGGACTTAAATTTTCACAATCAAGTGGTCCCAATGGTTTTCAGTTATTTTCTGACCTGCATAGGTTTACTAGGAACCTGACATTAAAAAGGCATTTCCTAAAAAAAGAGACAGGAATTGACCATAGTGATCCAATTGTAAGTACAGATTCTACTGACACAGACCCACATTTGACACTTTGTCAACATAGTGATTTTAAACCACCTTCAAGGTTTTATCCGGCCCAAAGTAAAGGGAGTTTTATTGATTCATTTTTTAATATAGTTAATAATGAATTTACATCACTGGTCAAAAATTTTAAAACATCTGATATACCTCACAATCTTAGTTATAGTGAACATTTAGCTCTTAAAGAACTTCAGGATAGGAAAGATTTAATCATAAGGCAGGCAGATAAAGGTGGAGGAGTAGTCATCCAAAACCGCGCTAGCTACGAAAAGGAGGCCATGCGCATTTTGAATGACCCTGACAACTATAACAAACTTGGTCATGATCCGACAAATATGTTTGTTTCTGAGCTACAGAGCCTTCTGGATGAGGCTGTTGCATCCACAGTATTATCTAAATTAGAATACCAATTTTTGAATGTTTCATTCCCCACTATACCAGTGTATTATCACCTTCCCAAGATACACAAGGCCTCGATCGATCCACCGGGTAGACCCATAATCTCTGGAATTGGATCCTTAACATCAAACTTGTCACAGTATGTGGATTTTTTTCTGCAAAAATATGTGAAAATACTGCCATCATATATTAAAGATACCACTGCCGTTCTAAATCTAGTAAAAACCATTCAATGGCAAGAAGGGTATAGATGGGCAACGTTTGATGTTCAATCCCTTTATACATGTATTCCCCATGATAAAGGGATTGGGGCAATAAAAGAGACGCTATCCAGAGATGTGGATCTTCACCCTTTAAATTGTGAATTTATTATCGATGCCATTACTTTTATATTGTCACACAACTATTTTCTATTTTTGAATCAGTTCTATCTACAGTTGTGTGGCACCGCCATGGGGACGCGATTTGCTCCCAGTTATGCGAACATATACATGGGGATATGGGAAGATAACTTTATATGGCACAATAACCCATTTGCTAATCGAGTTATTGTATGGCAAAGATATATCGATGACGTCTTGTGTGTCTGGGAGGGTGATGAAGACACTCTGGATCTCTTTAAGATCTATCTGAACTCGAATGACTACAATTTGAAATTTACATCAGAGTCAAATGAAAGTCAGATAGATTTTTTGGATCTAAGTTTAATGTCAAGGGTGGGTGACAACATTAACACTAAAACTTTCTTTAAAAAAGTGGATACTAACAGCTTCCTTCTGTCTTCCAGCAATCACAAAAGATCCTGGATTGACAACATACCCCAAAGTCAGTTTATGCGTATTAAACGAAATTGCAGTCTTCAAGCTGACTTTGAAATTCAATCGGTCTCTCTTTTGGATAAATTTATAGAACGTGGGTATGATAAGGCTCTTTTGCTCAGCTCTTTGGAAAAAGTCGATAGAATGGATAGGGACTCTCTACTGATCCAGAAGATAAAAAGAACAACAAATGATGAGGTAGATGAAAAACTAAAAGTCCCATTCATTACAGAGTTTAGCTCAGTGAGTACTAATGTACAAAAAATAATTAACAAAAACTGGGGCATTCTCTGTAATGATCCTATTTTGGGGCCCTTTCTCCAAAATAAACCAAGCTTTATTTATCGTCGGGCCAAGACCCTTAAGCACTTCCTAGCACCTAGTGATATTGGTTTCCCTACTAATATGTCACTGGAGCCATCATGGATGCCGAATAAACCAAACGGCAACTTTTGCTGTGGGAAGTGCAAAGCCTGCAAAATGTTAAGTTCTAACCGTAAATCTTTCATATCTAACACGACTAAGGAAAAATTCACAGTGAAAGATTGCATATCTTGTAAATCCACATATGTGGTATATTTATTGCAGTGTCCCTGTGGATACCAATATGTTGGGCGAACTAAAAGATTTCTAAGAGTCAGGATTTTAGAACACGCTAGAAATATTAGATTAGGATTAGAACAACATAGCGTGTCTAGACATTTTAAAATCAAACATAACTGTGACTCTTCGCTCCTGACATATGTGGGAATTCAGATTGTACAATCAGGTAGACGTGGTGGTGACAGAGACAAAAAATTGTCTAAACAAGAAAGTCTGTGGATATACAAACTCCAGACTCTGTCCCCACTAGGTCTAAATGAGGAGATTGACGTATGGTCTTTTTTTTAATTAGAAATTTTTCAATTAAACATAAACTGCACCAGTGTTATAATAAATATTAAATTATTTATAATATTTTACAAAATTTATAGAAGTAATACCTTTAATGATTATCAGAATACTTTCTCTCTCGAAATAACTTTAACAAACTTCATCCCCTAAGATCTATTCCTAGACCATTACATTACCCTATAGATTTCCATGTGTATCTATATATATTCACTAGAAATCATATGTTAATCTATGTTACTTTTAACCATTGGGAGTTAGCACTTTACATCTCTAAATGTGATTTTTATTTTGTGACTAACCTTTTGTCTCTTTATTTTTAGAGTCTTGATTTGATATATATATATATTTTTAAAGTATTGATTTGAGTTATTAAAGTTTATTATTAATTTAAGTGTGCTCTATCCCATGTATGGTTTTTCTAAAATGTCTTTGTAACTTGAGTCCCTCCACGGGATGAGTGAATGTCTCTCCAGGTGGGGGGAGTTGAAAAACAATTACTCTGAACCAATAGCAATAATGCTGAGTGTATAAGAACCGCCCTTGGAATCTCCTCCATCATTCCCTGACGAAGTACGAAAGTACGAAACGCGTAGGAGAGGGCGCGTTCCTTTATTCTTTACATTTATTCCCATTGCGGCATTATATTGGGATATTTATTTCATTGCGGGACCTGTATGGGACTCTGTATACTGCCCGACTGCAAATCGCCAAGGAGTGACGCACTAAAGACGCGACCGGCTGAGAGACGCTGCCGGATGACGTCACACGCCAACGTGGACTAAGCAGGAAGAGACGCGGTGATCTACCCCCGAAATCAACTGCTGCGAGTTCCGTGAAGGCGCGGGAAGGTTCCCCAACGCTGTGAACCGAGCTGAGCTGTACTGCACCGACACACTTTATTCGAGCAAATACCCGGTATGTACCTGGCAGATACCTGGAATGCGCCGCTCCTCACCTCTGACAAGCCCCGTTGCGTTTGCCTTCCCAGCCTGGGTTCATGCCTGGCTGACGGGCGGCTGATCTGTTAAATGATAATGATTAGGATTTAATAGGCTGCAATGCTTCGCGTGTCTACCAGATGGCATAAATTCATGAATTGTAATGCAGTATATATATATATATATATACTGTGCAGTATTGCAGCCAGCGGGAATAAAATGCTTCAATCCCTGCATGGAAAATACCTCAATGCACTCGGGCAGAAAACAGTCACAAACCTCAATACACCCGGGTATACCCGAATTCGTGGGACTAGCCGAGCTCGAATAAAGTGTGTCGCCAGTGTATACTCTGCATCCAGATATCAGCATTCTGAGGGAGGACGTCCAATTCCTGGTGCCTGTATCCCGTTGTGCCTGCCGAGTGGTAACATG